>NW_025893274.1:3562-8543 GCF_002878395.1 Capsicum annuum
CCAAATATTTAATATTTGATATGATACGATGCTTTATGAGTTTATTACTGAACCATTGGTTCACTTCGCTTACATGAAACAATGATATTGTTTATTGTTAATATTTTCTGAAAGAGAATTTATTTCATGATGTTTTCTAACTTGTCCCTATTAAAACGGTTATGGTTAAGTGTTATTACTCAATGAGCTAGCGCTTCACTCCTCGCTATTATTTTTTAGAGAACGCAGGTGATGGTGAGGATCTCGTTGGCTAGAGGATTTGAGTAGCATATTCCTGGTGAGCCCTGTTCGCATGGGATATAGTTTATTTATTTGTTATGTTTCTTTTTCTTGAAAAGTCTTAGTTTGCTCCATAGTCGTGTCTTTAGAGTTTTGAGTATTCTTTCATTATTTTGAATTTGTGGAGTAATTGACTTCCTTTTATTTTTGGAGATGGATTTCGTATTGATATTGGTAGTGTTGGTGCCTTGTTGATGGTTTGTGATGGATTGTGTTGGTGTGATTGATGTGTTGGTTGTGGTGCTATTGAATTGAGACAAGAAATTTTTTTTATAAGCCCAAAAATAAAGGAAACTTTGCCTGATTTTCTATAGAATTCTGACGAGGCTTGCTTTGGAGTCCTAAACTCCTTAGCACCGATCATGATCCTAGTTTGGGTCATGACAAAGTTGGTATCAGAGCCAAGTTAGGTTAATTTGGTGACTATAGAGCACACGATAGTAGTAGAATCTCAAATATGGTTATGTTGCCGGCTATTTCTATAATCGTGATTCTGTGAGAGCGTGATAGGATGCGTATTGATATTCTTTCTTATTCTTTCATATATGTGTGATGTTTAGGATCAATGAGATGAATCTAACTATCTTATTTTGTTAATTAGATGGTTCATAGAGTAGCTACTGGTAGGGGAAGAGGTGAAGCCCCTCGAAGGAGCCAAAGTAGGGGTAGTCGTGATACCGCAGGGAATAGCACTGCCACTCCAAGAAATTCAAGAGAGCCTACTCCTGAAAGGAATGATAGTCCATCTCCACCATCTTATAAGGATAGTACTGCTGAGGTACTTGCTTCCATACAAAGAGCCATAAAGGGCATAGCCGACTAACTGGATAGACAGGAGAGGGGTGGTCAACGCAATTCTGCATAGTTCCAGGCACCTGTTTAGACTTACAACTTTGGAAACAAAGAGGTTTCTTTGTAGGAGTTTCTAAAGTTGAAGTCACCAAAATTCACAGGTTCAGATAGTTCAGCTGATCCTCAGAGCTTTTTGGATGGTACATTCAAGGCACTGCGTGCGTTAGGGTGTTCTAGTGAGAGGGCTATAGATATTGCATCATACAAGTTGGAGGACATGGCTAACACTTGGTATAAAACTTTATTGCTATGAAGGCGTACAGGAGCAGCACCACTGATATGGGATGAGTTCACAAAGTTTTTCATGGATACCCTTCTTTCTGAAAGTCAGAAACCAAATTATACAGCTCAATTTGAGAGATTGGTTCAGACTCCAGATATGGATGTGTCGACCTATAATACTATGTTTTGCAAGCTGGCTAGATATATTCCATACTTGGAGTCCACGGAAGCAGCTTAAGTCCAGAGGTTTGTAAATGGGCTGGTTGCTCATCTTTATAATACAGTGGCCCCACAGATGAAAGTCTTGACCTATTATGAGATAATAGATCTTGCTATAATAATTGAGGAGAAGGTTCGTGTAGAGCGGGCAGCTTATGAGGTTTGTAAGAAGGCTAAGATGAGTGGATCTTTCAGTGGTGACTTAAGTGCAAATCAGAGAGCGGAAAATAAGGGAAAGCATCAGGGCAACCAGACAGGGACAGATTTGGTTTCACAGTCTACGTATAAGCCACCTTCTAGATTGGGTACCCAAGGGTCTTCAACATCTCAGGGATATCATAGTTCGGGCTAGATGTATGCCACTACTCCATCCTGCCATACTTGTGTCAAATCGCATATGGGTTAGTGTCGTGTTTTGACTGAAGAGTGTTTTCAATTTGGACAATTAGGTCATCGCATCAAGGATTGTCCTTAATTTCAGAGAAATGCTAGTCAGGGTTCTGGTCAGGTAACTGCACCGAGTCAGGCTACTCATAATCCTGTAGGTATGGGAAATAGAGATGGAGGTAACAGAGAATGGGTTGTTAGAAATTAGGCACAAGGAAATGTTGGTAGAGGCCAACCAAGAGTCTTTGCACTTACTGGACAGGATGTTCAGGCCTCTAATGCAGTGGTTGTAGGTATTCTTTCCATTTGTTCTTTTGATGCATATGCTTTGATTGATCTGGGTTCTACCCACTCTTATGTGTCTTCATATTTTGCTGTGAGATTTGATAGACATACTGAGATGTTAGATTGTCCTTTTCTTGTTGCAACTCCCATAGAAGATTCCTTATTAATTGAATATGTGTACTATGATTGTGAGATTATAGTGGGAAGTAGGGATACCCTTGCTGACTTGATTGTACTTGATATGATTGACTTTGATGTGTTAATGGGAATAGATTGGGTATCTCCTTGCTATGCTACCATAGATTGTCATGCAAATATAGTTAGATTTAAGATACCTAACAAATCTAGTTTTGTATTGGAAAGGGGTCAAGTTTCTGAGGTTAGTAAAGTTATATCTTTTATGAAGACCCAATGACTATTGAAGAAAGGTTGCTTGGGCTTCTTGGCTATGATGAGTGATGTTGGGGAGGGAGTCCTTAGTTTGGAGGAGCTACCTGTGGTGAAGGAATTTTCTGATGTATTTCCTGAGGAGTTGCCAGGATTACCTCCAGTACGAGAGATAGACTTCGGTATTGAATTGGCACCTGACACTATGCCAATATCTATACCCCTATATTGTATGGCACCAGCAGAATTGATGGAGCTTAAACAATAGTTGCAAGACTTGTTAGATAAGAGTTTTATTAGACTGAGTATATCGCCATGGGGTGCACCAGTTTTTTTTGTAAAGAAGAAAGATGGATCTTTAAGGATGTGTATTGACTACAGGCAGCTAAACAAGGTAACAATACATAACAAGTATCCGTTGCCTCGTATAGAGGACCTGTTTGATCAGTTACAAGGGGCTGTCCATTTTTCAAATATTGATCTTTGGTCTGGTTATCATCAGCTTAGAATAAAGGAGAAAGATATATCCAAGACAATATTCAGAACTCGATATGGGTATTATGAGTTCCTTGTGATACCTTTCAGGTTAACCAATGATCCTGCTGCATTCATGGACTTGATGAATAGGGTGTCCAGTCCGTATGTGGACAAATTTGTGATAGTATTTATTGATGATAATCTGATATATTCTCATAGCCTAGAAGAACATGAGAATCATCTGGTGACTATATTGCAGACATTGCAGGAACATAAGCTTTATGATAAGTTCTCAAAATGTGAATTTTGGCTCGACTCAGTATCTTTTTTGGGGTATGTTGTCTCCAAAGAAGGTATCACGGTGGATTCTAAAAAGACAGAAGCAGTGCAAAAATGGCCTAGGCCTACTTTACCCACATAGATTTGCAGCTTTATAGGTTTGGCTAATTACTATAGGCATTTTGTGTAGGATTTCTCTAAAATTATAGCTCCATTAACTAGGTTAACACAGAAAGAAGTGAAGTTTTAGTGGACAGAAGAATGTGAGCAGAGCTTCCAGAAACTCATAATATGTTTGACCACTGCACCGGTATTAGCCTTACCATCCAACTCTGGAGGATTCAAGGTATTTTGTGATGCTTTGAGGCTTGGATTAGGATGTGTTCTCATGCAACATGATCATGTTATTGCTTATGCTTTGAGGCAGTTGAAGAAGCACGAGCTGAACTATCCTACACATGATTTGGAGATGGCCGTTGTGGTTTTTGTACTTAAGATTTGGAGGCATTACTTATACGGCGAAACTTGTGAGATTTATACCGATCATAAGAGTTTGAAGTACATTTTTCAGTAGTGAGCTCTAAATCTTCGGCAGCATCGGTGGATGGAATTACTCAAAGATTATGATTGTGCTATCTTGTATCATCCAGGAAATGCTAATGTTATGGCTGATGCTTTGAGCAGGAAATCTATGGGTAGTTTGGTGCATATAGCTCCTGGAAAGAGGCAGTTAGAGAAAGATGTGCAAAAACTTAAAGCCAAAGGTGTCAGTTTTGGTGTAAGAAGGTCAGGGGTATTGTTGTCTTATGTTCAAGCTAAATCTTCTTTGATAGAGCGCATAAAGACCATACAATTTGAGGATATGCAGCTGTGTAAATATCGAGATGAGGTCCTAGCGGGTCAAAGTATATCGACTTTCTCAATAGTTTGATATATAGATTCAGTTATCTAACTTTCAATTATTATATAGCGTCGGTCATGATCCTATTTTGGGTCGTGACAATAGCACACCGATTTGGCCTGAAAATCCCTCGTTTGCACCATTTTACCTGCTTGACCACCCAAATGGCCTTGCCCACTCAAACGGACTACACTAGGATGCTCTCCAGCCTTTCTGGTACGCCCCGGTCAATTTTTGATTAAGAACTTAAATAGTTGATGAGAGGAAAAGAGGAGAAGAATGGATGCTTGATTATGCACTTCAGCAGCCGATAAGTCAACTTACTCCGACTCAGCAAATGAAGGTGGAACTTCTTATAAAATCCTTTGAAACTGTAGTTCTACCATAAGGAAATAATAGTCAAATTGCATTTCCTAAGATCAAAGCTAGTGGTGAAGAACATTTGCAGATCACATATAAGCAGAACATATTTGTGCCTTGTAAGCAAGAGAAAGTTATTGCAGGTATAGACAGAAAGCTTGAAGAAAATGACTACTCTATGTACAAGAATCATGATCTTCAACAGTATATACTTAGGCAGAAGTCGGATGAAATGATAAGCGCTTTGAGTAATGAGGAGCACTTTGAGTAATAAGGTTCAGGTGGAAGGAAAAGCTCGGATTGAAGATCAGGAAGATAGCTCAAATGATTCCA
>NW_025893275.1:0-1420 GCF_002878395.1 Capsicum annuum
ACTTATGATTTGGATGAATGGGAACATTTTCAGTCAAATCTTGAGATCTTACCTGTATAGCTTTCTATTTCAAGTTTACCTTGATTAGTTTTGGATCATTTGGGCTTAATCCAGAGTTGGTCACATGTTACGGGTAATTTACAAGAATGGATGTGGAAGTGGATGGTCTTGAACTTTTGACCACACTTGTCCCATATGCAAAACTTCAAGTTCAACAAGTTTTGACTTTCGCCTCGAAAGGTTTTTCCTTTGAGCAATTGGAGGTTAAAAGTTTCAAGGCCACGTTTTTGTAAGGTCATCGGGTGTAATTCCTTCCATGTCAAGGGGAGATGGATTGGATAACATTTTCTATTTATTGCCTTTTCAATTTCTCCTCTTACCCTTGTTTCGCTACACTTAGCGTCAAAAGCTTGGTGTTGTACTAGTATTTCTTCATTTTTTCATCTTGTAGTGTTTTTGTAACTAGTATTTCCTCTTTGATCAACCATGAAAGTGAATCTATCATATGATTTTTTGCTGGTTATTACCTTCTTCACCGTTTCTTTTATCGTTTTATTTACTTCCAGTCTGAAAAATTGATCGCACAAGATGTTGAAGAGATGACGGGAGAAGACAAGCTTACAATCCTTGGCCCGAATAATATCCCGTTCTAAGAAAGTCTTGAGCACCACCAGAACAGGTTCTTCTCTATTATTTCACCATGTTACCCAGTAGGCTGAATTTTGTTACTGGGACCTACTTTGCTGGCATACAGGCTGATCCAGATAAATGTGCTGGGACGAAGTACCAGCTTATTTTTTCACTTATATGTCATGAACACCACAGCCTCATGTCTTTTATTTTAAGCCATGATACAATTCGAATCCCAGATCTTGGTATGATGATCACGCAGTCTTACAAGTTGCAGCGGATGAGGGTAAGTTCTAGCTTGATTTTTCTTTTGTATAGATTTATACATTTTTGATACTTTCGAGACTAGATACAATAACTGTGTTTGTGATAAAATATGGAAGAATTTATCATGGTTATTAATCATCTACCTTCATGAACATGTTGTCTGGTCGCAAAAGCAAAAATTTCCGAGAGAAAATTGTTGGTCTTAGACATGCGATACCATTCCTACATAGGAGTATCATTAAATGTAAAATGACAATGTTGGAATTAAAATCGTACTAAATACAGAAAGATGTGCTCTTTTATTTAACAGGCTAAAAAGGAAGTAACACGCATAAATAGAAATGGAGAGAGTATATTTTCTTTGTAGATTACTCTTTTTCAAGTACTTTTGTCCTTACAGGTGAAAAAAGTTCTAATCTTAGTTTGCATCTGAATGTGACTGCAGGTGCGTGGTTATGTTGACGAAATCGGTCTTGAGGATATTGACACCTATTGTAAGGACCTTGAAACCTTAGGGCATTTC
>NW_025893276.1:0-1905 GCF_002878395.1 Capsicum annuum
CAAGTTTACCGGTTGTGAATGAAAGAGGTGGCTTTGGTGAAGGTTCTATTAAGGAACCAAAGTCCAAGGAGGATACTTGGGAAGCGGAAGAGGACATGAAGTCCAAGTATCCTCATTTGTTCCCATTCTGGAAAGTTAGGATGGAAATATATGTTGATCTCCTTGTTTTGATTTATGGCTTTGATTGACAATGGTTAAATTCTACAATGTGTTGAGTGATTTTTGTTGTGTTAGAACATGGATTTAAGTCCCTAATGTTTTGAAATTATGTGTGTTTTGTTGTGATGGGTTTAAGTCCCTAGTATCTTGAGTTGATTCATTTCTTTGGTAAATGAGGGGTTCGAGTTCCTAATCCTTGAATTGAGTAAGTATCCTTGATAATTTGATGGGTTGAAGTCCCTAGGTTGTGAAATGAGTATGTATTGATAAGTAAGGGGTTTAAGTCCCCAAGCTTTCAAATGAACAAGTCTCTTTGATAAATAATGGGTTTAAGTTCCAAAGTCAATGAAGTTAGTGATCGATTGATAATGAGCATGATATGTGTTGTGTTGTATCCTTGTTCTAGCTAGTTCAAGGGTTGGTTTAATATGTGATGATGTTTAACTTGTGTTTATTACTTTCCTTACTAATTATTCGCAGATGAATGATCTAAGTGGGGGGGGGGGGGGGTAATTGAAACACCTAGACTTTGAACCATGCCAAAATTTCATCATTTGATGTCTTTGGGATGGATACAACTAGGGGTGTGAGTCATACCTCTTGGGTACGAGTCGTATGCTTCTCTCCCTTCCCTTTTATACCTTGAGCAGCATACTACCCACTATACGATTTTCTTCTGCTTAATAATACCCAAAGGGTACGAGTCATACTAAGGTGAATCGTATAGAGGTGCCTTGAAACTTGGAGTGGATTATTTGGGGTATGGTTAATAGACATAAGTTGGGGTTGAGTCGTACCCTTTTGATATGACTCAAAAGTGTATGGTTGTACCCTTGACAATGTGTGTGACCTAGGAAAAGCCTAGGGTACGAGCTAGGGTACCACTCGTACCCTAAGGCACGGTTCCCTTAGTGAGTCGTATAGTGAGTCGTACCCCTTGATGGGTTCATTTTCTTGCTTTAACTAAGGGCCTTGTGGTCATTTCCCATGCCTTAAACCCTAAATACCCTCACTATATAAGTTCTTGTAGCCTCCCAAATATCTATTTTTGATGGATCAAACCCCTAAAATACTCTCTCAAGCTTATTATAGATGGATTAGAGGCTCAGGTTTCAAGGGTAATCTTTAAGAGGCAAAGTGAAGTCAAGCTTCTTAGGTGAATCAAGTTGTCTAAGGCCTGTACCTATACCCCTTGTTAAATAACTTTAAACCCATGTGTTTTACACTTGGATTAGTAAGTGTACATGGTGATTTTGAAATCAAATGAAAAGGCTTTTGTTGCCTAATGATAAAGAAGGTTGATTCTTGCTTAGAATCATGTTTATACATGTCATTGATGGTGATGTCCATATGTATCTGCTAATTATATATGGGTTAACATGAGGGAATTAAGTAAACCTAATCTTTATGATTTTTACCATGAAAATTGCCTTGTTAAAGGTATACACGTAAGGTGTTTGTGAAAATGTCTAAGTGAAGTGTCTAGTCACATGTTATGTGTTGAACTAGCACAATGGTCAAATAAGTATTAATGATTAATTAATGATGTAGTAAAAGTATTGTGAGCCATGTATTATGAAATTATGACCTTGTTGAGTTAATGACTTTTAATGGGTTGAAGTCCCTCACTATGAAAATGAACTTGAATTGTGTGTTAAACTAAAGTATGCTATGAATATGGTATAAGATTTATTATGAAATATAAATAGTTTGTGAGGGGTTTGATGACCATAAATTGAATCTCAT
>NW_025893277.1:0-1134 GCF_002878395.1 Capsicum annuum
ACTTCTTGAGATTTAAGATAATCTAAATTTTGTTCTATCTTTTCTATCGTCTTTTTATTTTTATTCTGAGTGATTTCTATGTGGTCTAGAGTTCTTATTATACTATTATCTTTTTCCTGAATCTTTTCGCCTAGGTTTATTAGAAAGTCTATTATTGTATTATATTGTTTATCTTCTGAGTGTAAAATATGTTCTCCTTGATTAAAATTACACCTTATAGTAGAATTATTTTTTAATATTCTATATTTCTTTTCAGGTTGGAAGCTGAGATCTAAGTATTCTAGATGTTTTAATGAAGCTATCTTGTCTATCCTAGGTGGTTTAAGTTAAGATATTTCTTACTTAGCTTAGTTTGATATCTCAATCTACTATTTGTATAAGTTATATCCAAGTCTACTTCTTGTATATTTTCTATTAACCTAGATTTTTCGCTAATTAATGCTTTTTTATAATAGTTAGATGTTATAGTAATTATTTCGTCTGTTTCCTTAAAGTTTAAAATATCTGTTTTAAATTTCTTATTTCTTTATTTAACAGCTCTAATCTTTCGACAAATTGTTTTCGAATTTTTTCTAGTTGATGTTTATATATAAATTCTCTGTAATATTGTTGTTGTATTTGCCTTATAACCTCAATATATTTTATTGGCATTTATTATCCTAACTGATAAGCTTTTCTTCTAATGCGTTCTTTAAGCCACCTTATTGCAGAAGTACTCTGTTCTAAGTCTCTCTCACAGCCTTGTATTTCCCAAGTTACTGCGCTTAATAAGTCGTTATAATAGCTTGTACGCACTTTCCTAACTTTTAGTAACCTTATTTTACCTTCTTCTAAATTACGTAGTTTCGTTAATATGTGATTTCGTTTTCTAATTTCTCTGTATAAATAAAAATAACTACACCTTATGTCTTGAAATGATCTATGTCTTTTCATAAAACTTTAGAAATTGCGAGTTTGTAGGTAATGTTCCCAAAACCTTCTCGCTCTGATACCAAACTAGTCGGATATTTCAATATAAATATATTTCAATTTCAATATAAATACTCTGATATTTTAATAACTCTTGTAATGATATATTTTCTAAAGATAGAGACAGTGAGATAGCAAATTAAATCGAATTTTTGATTTGTGTTT
>NW_025893278.1:0-16922 GCF_002878395.1 Capsicum annuum
AGTGGCCATTTTGAACTACCCTCAAATATAAGAATATGGGGCAAAGCTAAATAACTTTTGTGTACGACTTGACTTGTGAAAATGAGAAACAAAGTGTGACCCTTATAAATACTATATACTTACATGGACGGGAGATACGAACATCCACGGGGTTGTTTCCAAGGTCTTCTTGTTCTTGTTGAATTCTTGCAGCAGATTTCCCAAGTTCGGAAAGACACCTTGTTAACTCAATCAGTTGTAGTGTGGGGATTTCTGCAAACTCAATGGGTATCTCTTTCAAATAACTGCATTCTTTAAGCACAAGGCGCTCAAGGGCAGGAAAGTTGTCATTTGTGGCTTTCCAGTACTTGAGAAAACTATATTCAATTAACAAAAGCTTCAATTGAGTAAATCCCCTAACATTTGGATACCATTCTTTGCCACGACAAGCACCACCCATCAGCTTCAGCACCTCAAGGTTAGGCAATTTTGCTATGATGTCCAAGTACAACCAACTTATATAAGTTCTTTCCAACTTCAGCTTCTTGAGCGTTGCTGGAAAAGTTTCACAATAACGTGTAAAACTCAATGTTTCAAGTTGATGCAGATGGATAAGATTGTTAAGAGGGCCAAAGTCCCGATAACATCCATAGTCAGTCACATCTTGTCTAATTCCTAATTTTTTAACATTTTGAATCCCCAAAATAACCTCGTTTGTGCAACAACCCGAAGACAAGTAAGAAATAGTTTGTAAGTTTGAAAAATCCAAGTGTCTTCTTTTGTCAACAGATCCACTTGGGCAATCTGGCAAATAAAATCTGGGCAGTTTGAGATGCCTTAATTGCATTAGTCCCCAAATTTGCACTGGACATTTAATGCCTACAGATGATCGGAGATTCCCTTTAACAATTAATGTCTGCAGATTCCATAATCTGCAAATTTCTGGAGGTATGTCTAAATTCGCACGGCAGCGCAATGATAGGTACCTCAACCAGATGAGGCTTAGTATCTGTACAGGGAAATTATCAATCTCTCCGTGTCTCAATTCCAAGACTTTGAGTAATTTGAAATGAATAAGATCTAATTTGAGAACAGGAGAAAAAAATGAATCCTTACGATGAAAAGAGATAATAGAATGGGTTCGTCTCAAAAGATCGTTGTTGTCATAATCTCTCAACTGACGATGTACAGGGGTAAGAATAGCCCTACAAAGACCATAGGGACAATAAACAATTTTACCATCAGTCACGTGTTTAAAGGGTTGAATTTTTTGCATACTGGCAAATCGACATTCTGAATCTGAGTAATCAAGCACAATGTCGTTCATGATAAAAATGTTCTCCCTTTGCATTTCTCTCACGCACAGGTCATATATTAGATCATGAACCTTACATGATCTAATTTTGGTTCCATCAAGACTTTTCTTGCAGACGAGGACTAGACATCTATCGACAAGCTCTTGCAAACACTTCTCAGCCTCTCCTTCCAAATCATTTTCCAACTTCAGGAACCCCTCAGCCATCCATGATCTCATCAAATTCTTCACTGGAATCTCACTGTCCTCTGGAAAAATACCGAAATGCAGAAGACATGTTTTTAGATCACTTGTCAAGTGATCGTAACTCAACCCAAGCACATGTGAACATCGTTCATCAGGATCATTTGTGACGAATGACTTGACATCTTTAGCAACACTTCTCCAATCATCTATTGCCCTTTTAGATTTGAGAAGTCCAGCAACCACGACAATAGTTAGTGGTAACCCGTGACATTCATCTGCGATTTGCTTTCCAACAGTCTCGAACTCATATGGTAATGCTTCATTTGAAAATGCTGCACTTTTGAAAAGACTCCAACTCTCATCTTGATCCATGAAGCTCATCCGCAAAGAAAGATTCTCTACACCAGCATAACAAGCTACTTCATCATTACGGGTAGTCAACAGTATTCGATTCCCTGCATTGTCTTCAGTCGGAAAGCATCGTCTCACGCCATCCCACACTTGACAACTCCATATATCATCCAAGACAATTAAGTACCTCTTTCTCTTTAAACTTTTCTGCAGCATGTCTGCTAGCTCTGCTTCACCTTTCATCTTAGCCGTGTCATCCATTTTGATCGTCGATTGCAGAAGGCTCAGCAAAATTTCCTTTATGTTGTGCTGTTGAGATACAGTAGCCCAGGCACGAACATCAAAACGGCATAGAATTGATCCATGATTGTAAACTTCTTTCGCTAAGGTTGTTTTACCTATGCCTCCCATCCCGACAATCGGGATGACTTTGGGTTCACCAGAGTAGCATGTAGTCAGATCTTCTAACAACCGTTTCATTTGATCATCACGTCCAACCATATTATTGTTAACATTCAGAATATCATCTGTTGAACTTGAAAAATCATGAACCAATGATTCCTTTGATACTTGTTTGCCTTTATCTTGGATCTTTGTCGACTCTTTCCAGATACAATCAATGTCCTCTGCTACTTGCTGCAGGCTATCAGAAAGCCTCTCATGTGCCTTTTCTCTCAGATTTTCATCACTTGCCAATACAACTTCAGTTACTCTTAGTTGAATTGTGTGTTCAACAATATTTGCAACTTCTTTTACCTCTACTTCAAAATCCGTCATTTCCCCAGAAACATTGTTTTTCTCAAGGTTCTTGACAACTACTTCGAGGGAACTAATCTTTTCATGAAGATCAGAAAAGTCTTCTCTATGATCACAGGTTAGAGATTGCATTGGTGAATTGAATGTCAAGAGCGATTCTATTGTTCTCATAAGGGAAGCCACACTTGCATGAGCCATATCTAGTGTATTCACGTTTGCCTTTGCGATTCTGACCTGAAAGCTGTAAGATGCAAGAGGTCAATGATATTATAGATAACATGATACCCATTCTTTAGTATGGGAACATCTTTGTAGATGAATTGAAGTCATAGAAATATCTTAGCTCAAAGTTTAGTTGAGAATTATCCTACCGATTGAGTTTTAGTTGATGTTCTTACTTGGGTCAGCTTCCAATGATCATTAATCCTAAGATAGGAACGATGCCCATATTTCACTATTGTGCTTCGGGTCCAAAAACGTCACCAAAAACCCCAAGTGGGTCACGTACGGAACATACATTTTCGAGGAATATCAAGCTCATGGAATTAAAACACTCAAAAATGGGTGTAAACCAAGAAATCTTTGGGCTAAAATCAAGCTCTAAGTAAATTTGTGGTTTTGAGTCAAAAACCAAGAAATTCATCAATAAAGTGATGAAATCTTACCTTAATTCGGACGACAATTACGATAAAAGATGTTTAGAAAGCTCCCAAGTCACCAAAAGACTCAATTTTGAGTCGTCATACCCATTTAGGGTTTTTACGTCACAAGGATGAAGAGGAAATTCCCTAATTTGCGACTTTAGGATCTATTTATAGACCCTTCAGGCAAAGAGATTTCGTGATCATGGTCACTTGGACTGTAATCGCCATGTCGCAATCGACATACCTACCAAATTAAAGGTTTTTGAGTCTTCTTTCCAAGCAAAAAGTTATAGACCTTTTAGTGAGGCATCATCCCAGCTGTGCGTTAGGCAGCGCAGGGTGGAGCTCAAGCCAAGAGATCATCACTTGTTTTCCTCCGTGTTGGGCTGCGCAGCCTGGAGCATACCTCTCCGACATATTTTCTAAACGATGGATTGAGACTAGAGTTGAAGATTGATTTTTCTAAACTTATGTGGTCGCTCAACTAATAGTTATTAGATTATAAATATGAGTAATTGAGGGAAACCAACCTTTGAATGGTAGAAATTTGGGAAGAAGCAACTGATCACTGCAATAATATATATACTATGAGAAAAGAACATAAAAAACATAAACTGATCTCTGAGTTTATGGAAATAGTAGCAAGTAATGAAGATTAAAATCAATAGAAATATGTCATACCTGATCTCTGAGTGACTAAAATGGTATTAAATTTTATAGATAACAAAGTGTTGGCTTATGATAAATTGGGATGATAACTTCAATTATATTTTTGAGATAGAAAGTTATTAAAAGATGAGTACAGACAATATATCTGCATATACTTTTCTCAAAGCTCATTGAAATATTAAAGAAAGAACTTGGCCAATTTGCTGTACCAATCAAATTTTTTTTTATATATATTAGCTGCCTGCAAGTGATACTTTTGTGGACTAATCAATAAACAAATAATAAATCTCCAGCTTAGGAGCTAAATAATGTAGTATTTTTTTCTTCAAAAAAGCAATCTTTTTGACTCATACGGTGACTAATGCTATGACTCAATTATCAAGGCTATCTTTAATTTGCAGAAAAAAATATTTTAAATTTTTATTCAGTGGGACATGTAACATTTTAAAAAGTATTCTCTCTATTTCAAAAAAATTGATCTGTTTTTATTTTTGATTTTTGACATAATACATAAACAGGAATTTTAACTATGACCTTTTAACTTTATTAGTGCATAAGTAGACCCTTTAACTATGAAAAAGCTGAACAAAAAAGACACTCCAATATTAGGTGTGTTTCTCACACTAATAAGTGATAGTTTAGGTTTGTGTATGAGTTTTGGTATGAAACTAAAAAAAAAGGGAATAATTTAAGTGACTTTTTGACAGTTACTACTTTTTCCAAAGAGATAAGTATCCGGTACCCCTCAAACTATAGCCAATGGGTCCTATTATTCCTGAACTTAATTTTAGTGTATTTTTATTCCCTTTTATGCTGACATGTCATTTTTATTACATAAAAATTGGATTCACGTCAAAAGTATCACGTCAGCTAAAAAGGTGTCATACCAACTAAAAAGGGTGACAAAAATACATTAAAATTGAGTTTAGGAGATAATAGGACCCTTATAAAGTTGAAGTGTGTCGTAGCAAATTTGATTATAATTCAGGTGGGTACTAAATGCTTTGCTCTTTTGCAAATTAAAGATTATATTGATAATTGAGTCATCATATTCTGAGTCAAAATGATTTCCTTTTTTTTATTAAAAAAAGCAAACTATTTGGCTCAGAAGCTGAAAATTTGTTTTGATATCTATCTATCTATCTATCTATCTATATATATATATATATATATATATATATATATATATATATACCATTATTGACTTATAAGTCCACATATTAGTGACAGACAAATAATATATATATAAAAATTGTGATTGGTACAACAAATTGTCTAAGATCTTTTTTAAATATATCAATCAAGTATGTTTCTAAATAATTCCATTAGTGGGATATGGGTAGAGTCTAAGTGTATGCAGACCTTACTCCAATTTTGTGGAGGTAAAAAAGTGGTTTTCGAACTACCGTCACTCAATGTAGTAATTTCATCAAATTAGTTATAAATAAAACGATAGTGAAAAAAACTTAACAACTAATAAGGAAAGCAACACATAGCATTCCGAAAAAGGAACATGACAACAAAAATAATATGATGACAATTGAAACACAATATAATCATCTTTGATTTTTATTTTTTAAAATATAATAAAGGTATAAAGCACAAAGCATCTTTTTATAACTTTTTATCTTAAAACTACATAAAGCACTTTCCCCACATGTAACAATAATTGAAATTCTCATCCCAATTTTTGAGAAGGCAAACACTTTGTTAGTCACTCAGAGAGGTATGTCATGTTTCTTTTGATTTTAATCTTTGATTTGTGTTTTTTAAAGTATTTTGTTGCAGTGATCAGTTGTTTCTTAATTACTTATCTTTGTGAGTTAATAACTGTTAGTTGAGTGGCCATATGAAATCAACCTCAACAACATAGAATACGTACTGCCACCGTGTAATTTTTTGTTAAGGATGTTACCGAGGATCTCGGAGAAAAAAATTACGCTCTTCATTTAAATAAGAATGATATATTTGACTTAACGTGAAGTTTAAAAAGATAGAGAAGACTTTTGAATCGAGTAAAACATCTAGTATCCTCCTAAACTATGACCAAATTTGTCACGACATACTTCAACTTCACGGGAGTCCTATTACCCCCTCAACTAAATTTTAGCGTAATTTTTTTCAATCTTTTTAGCTGATGTGGCACCTTTTTAGCTGACGTGTCACCTTTGACGTGGGCTCCATTTTTATGTAATAAAGGTGTAACGTTAGCACAAAAGAGTGACAAAAATACGCTAAAATTGAGTTCATTGGTGCAATAGGCCCCCTGTGAAGTTGGAGTGTAACGTAACAACTTTGGCCATAATTTGGGGGCACTAGATGCTTATCTCCTTCTTATCATATGATTTTAAATTAAAGTTCTGTCAGTGTACCAAAATGCCCTTTAATCTTATAGTCTTAAATATGTCACGTGAAAAGTTGAAATTAAAATATAGCCAAAAAAAGAAAGAAGTCAATTCTTTTTTAAATGAATTAAAAAGGAAAGCACGTAGGTCATTCTTTTTAAAACAAAGGGTGTATCATTTTCCTCCAAGTATACAGTGGACAACCAAGGTCCATTTCGATTTGTTTGTCTTTTTGACTTGACACGAAGTTGACTAAAGTAAAGAAGACTTTTGAATTATGACCCTTTAATTTTATGGTCCGACTTTCTAGAAAAGTTAGAAAATCCTAAAAGTGGGGTATCGGAAGGATGGGGTGTACACACAGACCTTACTTACTGTTTTAGGGAATCTGCGTTTGAAAGGTTAGTTTCCCTTAATTACTCTCTTATTTAATTAAAGTTTTAGAGCAAAACAACACTTGTAGTGGCTTGTCAATGTATAATTTAACTCTTTGTACTATGTATAATTTTTTAAGGACCTGACACGGGGGTGGCATCTTTTTAAAAGAGTTCCAGCTACCTAAGTAAGCTAAGCGGAGTTTTGAACCACAATCTCTTTTTCGTACTCTGAGTTAAATAATTTTTTCGCATCAAATGAGCTAAAGCTACTGAGTTTGGGACTAAACTCACTGTTACCCTGTGATAGCTATGATTAAGGCAAATACATTACCTGATCTTATTTAGTTTATGCAAATCTGTGTATCTCGTTATTTGTAATACCATTGACATCTTGCAACCTGCAGCTTTCAGGTCATAACCGCAAAGGATAGAAACGAGAATACAGTAGATATGGCTCATGCAAGTGTGGCTTCTCTTATGAGAACAATAGAATCGCTCTTGACATCCAATTCATCAATGCAAACTCTAATCTGTGATCACAGAGATGAAATTTGCGCTCTTCAGGAAAAGATTAGTTCCCTGGAAGTAGTCATCAAGAACTTTGAGAAAAACTATATTTCTGGGGAACTGACAGATTTGGAAGTGCAGATAAATGAAGTTGCAAATATTGTTGAACAAACAATTCAACTAAGAGTAACTGAAGTTTTATTGGCAAATGATGAAAATCTGAGAGAAAAGGCACATGAGAGGCTTTCTGATAGCCTGCAACAAGTAGCAGAGGATATTGATCGTATTTGGAAAGAGTCGACAAATATCCAGGATAAGGGCAAACATGCATCAAAGGAATCAACGGTTCAAGAGTTTCCAAGCTCATCAAGAAATATTCTGAATGTTGAGAATAGTATGGTTGGACGTGATGATCAAAGGAAACGGTTGGTAGAAGATCTTACTAGAAGCTACTCTAGTGAACCCAAAGTCATCCCGATTGTCGGGATGGGTGGCATAGGTAAAACAACCTTAGAGAACGAAGTTTACAATGATGCGTGCATTCGTTCTCATTTTGATGTTTGTGCCTAGGCTACTATTTCGCAACAGCACAATGTAAAGGAAATCTTGTTGAGCCTTCAGTGTTCTACTAAGAGTGACACATTTGACATAAACGATGAAGCAGAGCTTGCAAACATGCTACAAAAGTGTTTAAAGGGTAATAGATATTTAATTGTATTGGATGACATGTGGAAAACTAAAGCATGGGATGCCATGAGACTATGTTTTCCAAGTGAAAACAAGGGGAGTGGAATATTATTGACGACCCGTAACAATGAAGTAGCTTGTTATGCTGATACAGAGAATGTTTCTTTGCGGATGAGCTTCATGGATCAAGATGAGAGTTGGAGTCTTTTCAAAAGTGCAGCATTTGCAAGTGAAGCATTACCATCAAAGTTTGAGACTACTGGGAAGCAAATCACAGAGAAATGTCACGGGTTACCACTAACTATAGTCGTGGTTGCTGGACTTCTCAAATCTAAAAGGGCAATAGAAGACTGGGAAAATGTTGCGAAAGATGTCAAGTCATTTGTCACAAATGATCCTAATGAACTATGTTCACGTGTGCTTGGGTTGAGTTACAATCACATGACTAGCGATCTAAAAGCCTGTCTTCTGCATTTCGGGATTTTTCCAGAAGACAGTGAGATACCAGCGAAGAATTTGATGAGATTATGGATGGCTGAGGGGTTCCTGAAGTTGGGAAATGATTTGGAAGGAGAGGCTGAGAAGTGTTTGCAAGAGCTTGTCGGTAGATGTCTAGTCCTCGTCTGCAAGAAAAGTCAAGATGGAGCAAAAATTAGATCATGTAAAGTTCATGATCTAATATATGACCTGTGCGTGAGAGAAATTCAAAGGGAGAACATTTTTATCATGAACGACATTGTGCTTGATTACTCAAATTCAAAACGGCGATATCTCAGTATGCAAAAAATGCAGCCCTTTAAACGTGTGACTGGTGATAAAATTGATTGTTGTCCCTATGGTCTTTATAGGGCTCTTCTTACCCCTGTACATCATCATGACAACAACGATCTTTTGAAACGAAGTCGTTCTATTTTCTCTTTTCATCTTAAGTATTCATATTATTTTTTCAAATCACAGCTTATTCATTTCAAATTACTCAAAGTCTTGGAGTTGAGGCACAAAGAGATTGATAATTTCCCTGTACAGATACTAAGCCTCATCTGGTTGAGGTACCTATCATTGCAATGCTATGAGAATTTAAACATAACTCCAGAAATTTGCAGGTTATGACTCACATAACGGTTGGACAACACTACAGCAGTCTTAGCTTCTTCGACAGTGCTCATCATCACAAACCCGAATCCACGACTCCTATCAGTCTCCCTATGAAGAAATTCACTTCAACATAGTTGGTACAGTTTATCAGGTCAGTGGACTATTTGTTTAGGCACTAAGGTTGGTCTTAACTCAAGTTCTGCTTCAGAAGAAGGGACTAACTCTCAATCCCATCACCAGCCTATAAAACATGTGTAATGGATGATCCGATCTCATGGAGTTGAGCTATTTTATCTCATGTGGTGCAGATGAATGGATGTTCCTTTGTTGAGGTGTATATGATTCCTGTTAGGTCGGCCTTTTTTTTTTTTTTAATTAAAAAAAAAAAGAGGTTGAAGTTAAATCTATGGTTTTTAATAATTCCAAACCTCTTACATTGCACATTCCTCTTTTGGGAGAAAGATAGAAAGTAATTGAAGAACAAATACAATTGGAATCTTTTACATGCATTTGATTCCTGTGGCTTGGAGCTACTATTTCATCTTTTGTTGTTTAGCATCATGAAGACCTCATTTTTTGTTGACACTATGACTACATTGTTCATCATCTCAGCTAACTGTTGATATTAAAACTTCGAAGAGGCACTTCTGTATCGTTAGTTTCAAGTTGCTTGGAAGGTGTAATGACAGATTTGTTTCTTGTGGAATTCTGACATATATAATTATACCTTTTTGGAAACAAGTGACCATACTTCATATTTCCGTTAGTTTTTAGTCGTGTGTTGAGTTGTGTCCTGCATGTGGCATTACTTTAGTTATTATTCTGTCGTGCCTGGTGTGATGAAGTCAAAAGAGGTTGAGATGAAGCTATGGGGTTTTATAGGTGATACTTTTTGCTCCTCTGTTTACCTTTGCATATTTTGTATTCAATTATTGTGGAGCTAAAAGGCTCAGTTCTGTAGAGTGTTAAGAAGTTTGTTGTACGTTGACATTTCTTTCCCTTTATCATCATCGTATTATAAGGACCAATTGAATTAGATCCAGTTTTCTAATTTATTTCACCAGCGTCTTCAGTTTTGCTTTGAGACTGCACAGGTGCCCAAATAACCGCATCCCCTCCCTGAAACTTATAATTTGTATGTACATTGGACTGCTGATTTCCTTGCATCTTGCGAGGGTGCTGATGTTTCCATTGGTTAATAACTCAAGAGAAGAATTCAACTTCTCTTGTTGAGTACAAACTTTAGCGTGATTACTACCATTATGCACTTGTGATGTTGAGGCAGGGAAGGCAGCACAACAGGAAGCTTCTGCTTGTTCTTGTTAGTCGTATTACCTTGTCGGCTGCGAGGAAGACTCGACCGCAACTCTGGCATTATTGACCATGTCCGATTCAGCATTTTAGGCAACTTCATGAGCCTCATGGAACAAAGCCTAAATTCCTAAAAAAACAATTCCAAAGGATACAGCAAATCCATAGTAATAGACAAAGCACAAACAAAAATTCAAGTCCAAGTTCCTACCAAATCTTTTCAAGAAACTTGAAATGACAACACATTTCTGCTCAAATTCAAGTGATACATGTGTGAAAAGCTCATAAATTTCATAGGAATCTCGCCTGTCAATCGATTGTTCTGAAGTGACAATGTAGTTAAGAAGGTGTGTGTAACTTGATGGTATTTTACCTGAGTAACCTGAACCTACGAGCCTCAATTCTTGAATTTTATGCAGCTGACTAAATTCTTTAGGCAGTTTTATGTACATTGGATTATCATCCATAAGAAAATATTTTAGACGTTGTAACTTATTTAGTCCTTTAGGGAAATTCCCACTTGTTGTTACTCAGAGCCAAGAAGTTCAAAAATTGTAAGTCTTCAATTGTCTCGGGGGAGGATTTCACAAAAATAAGTCTTTTTTAAAAAGACTTACATATAGTGGGTTGAAAGTTAGACTTTTTCCTAACCAAAGATACGTAACAACTCTTCTATTGTTTGTTTGTTTTTTCTCAATCTTAAAGATGCAAGTTCTCAAAGATTGATGATACTCCAAATCCGCTCCCTCCGTAAACTATATTGAAGAGGCACTATTCCGAGAAAGCTTATTACACATTCAGCCAATAAACATCCAGCATCTCCGGACCATCGAAACTACAATTTTCCAGAGAAACTTAACAGTTGGAGGGTACAAGCATAAACAATGATACAATGAGAGAGCAATCTATTTTATAAGGGGGCACTACTTTGCTCGATGCACTCATTTTAACAAAGGATTAAGAACTCCAAAAAACCTTCACAAATATATTGGTCTGCTTATTTCTTTGCATCCTGCCAGGGTGCTGATGTTTCCATTGGTTAATAAATCAAGAGAAGAATTCAACTTCTCCTGTTGAGTACGACTTTAGTGGGGATTACTACCATTATGCACTTGTGATGTTGAGGCAGGGGGAGGAAGCACAACATGAAGCTTTGGCTTGTTCTTGTTAGTCGAATTAACTTGTGCGAAACAAAATGGCACGAAAGCAACTATCGTTAATTGGACTAAGTAAGTTCTCTACACATGCTTCTTTATGATATATTTGAAACTTTATATGATAAATGATCCTATTTTTCAGCTTTTCGTACTTTTTTGTTCCAAGAACACTGTTACTATTTTGGCTCCAATTTAAATTAACAAGAGGTTGTCAATAGGTTCATCTGAACATGACGATTGACACCCAACCAATCAAACACCACACTACAAACTTCTAATAATGTTCCACCCACCATTTGTTACGTTTATGTCCAAAAAAGGAGTAGAGAAAAGGAAACAAAAGAAGAAACTGTCAGTTATATGTTAACTATGGTCTGGACAAGTAACTGAACTTGAGGAGCGTCACAACTTCTGGAGGGTAAGACGTTTGATTCAGTTGGCATTGTCAAATACTCATCGCAGCATCGGCAGAATAGTATATATAGCCAAAGTTCATTTTTCGTTGACACATTCAAAACGAACTCATGGTGCAATTACCTCGAGTTTCCCAAACCAGGAGGTGCAACCACCAACTGCAATAACTTGTGATTTCCTCGCTTTGAAATATGTTCAATACTGAGCATAGAAGATGTCACACAGAAGACTTCTCATGTATCCTGGGTTCTTCAGGTGGTTGGTAACTTTCAAGGTACTAAATCTTCTGCAAAACACTGTTGAATGGCTCTTGTAAAAATTGCAGAGGAATGAAGGTCACTTCCTGTTTGCAGTAAAGGTTGGGAGTACAATTAGTCAGACATGTCACTGGTGGGAAAAGAGTTAACCTATTGTAGAAACTTCAGACAACAGAGACATTCGAAAAAAGATAGAATAAGTACATGTCTTGGAATTGTATCTTAGCATAGAAGAGGTCATACAGAAAACTTCCATGTATCCTGGGTTCTTGAAGTGGTTGGTAACTTCCAAGGTACAAAACTTCTGCAGAACACCGT
The DNA here is from genome assembly GCF_002878395.1 of Capsicum annuum. Lineage (NCBI taxonomy): Eukaryota > Viridiplantae > Streptophyta > Magnoliopsida > Solanales > Solanaceae > Capsicum > Capsicum annuum. The sequence continues at coordinate 12,369 of NW_025893278.1, forward strand.
TGACTGGCTCTTGTAAATATTGCATAGAAATGAAGACTCTTCCTGTTTGCCGAAAAGGTTGGATGTAGAATTAGTCGACACATCAGTGGGAATTTAACCTGGGCGGGTGGTGCAGCGCTGCGGATTCACTTGTCATAAGAAAAAATAAAATTGTTATTTACCGCTATTTTCAATTTGTAAGTTTACATAGCACAGAATATGTCAAAAATAAGGACGTAGAGTAGAAAAGATGTCATAATTTGAATCGGGCTCAAAGTTTTGTTCTATCCGCAGAAGCAGTAGCAATGAAACTTCGGATTAGAGTTGTTCCGACATATATATCAGACAACTGCACTATTGCAAGGAAACTAATTATTACATCTTTCCTGAAACATCAGATCAATGTTATTTATACAGGATACTTCATATTTTCACCTGGCTCAGGGAAATATTTTTGTAAAAACTCTGACGTTCTTACAGCTGGGAAATCAGGTGGAAGCAAAGGCACTTCATCTAACTTTAAAGGGGATTGGTATCCTGTACTAAGCAATGGATTAATCGAAACCCAAACAGCTTTAGAGAATAGTGAAGTAGTGACATATCCACTCACAGTAGAATCCATCGGAATCAACTCATCTGCTTGTAGCCTAGAGTTTCCACCAGCTTTATGTTGGTTACCAAGAAACCACCAGGGGGGAAACAAATGTGTACGATAGGGCTACCAAATAAAATTGAAATATTCAGAAGCAGATGCTTACACCAGGACAGTCAGTGTGTGTGGCCAATATCTTGCTACCCTGAGCCACTTCACTGATGCATTTCACCTGAAATCATATTACGGAATGCCAGTTGATTTATTAACGCAGATTATTGTCTTTCCATGTTATGAGTTCTTCTGCAATTTATATTTTTAAGCAACACAGCTCTAGCATTCTCATTGTTATAGTATGACCAACTGGTTACCATTTATAAAACAAAACATTATCCTTTAATAGTGTGCACTTAACAATTCTATGACATATCCATTAAGACACCCGTTTGTTGAATAAGAGAATGTAAGAACTCCTAGAGAAATAACTGCAGAAGGAAATATACATGATCTTCTTCGGAAGCAGATAGGTCGTAGCGCTAAAGGGATCTCAAACATACCTTTGACATCCAACCAATTTAACACAATGTACACCAAAAAACTTTGTAACCAAGGAGCTTCGGTACTGAAAACAATAACCAAACACTTACAATAGTCGGCTAATCGGCAAACAATGAGGGTTCCACATGGCTAACTTCACCTCACCAACCACCGCTACTTTATCCACAACAACCAGTTTAACGCAATGTAACATAGATGTACAAAGATTTCCAGAATTGTTACCAGAAGGATGCAATAATTGCAGATATGTAGACCAATCACAAAATTGTAGTCCATGATATTCTCAGGTTCCCAAAACTGACAATGTATATGAATTTGTATGAGAACCGCGAGAACAAAGTCGGTCATTCTATGAATATAAAGACACCAATAAAAAGAATTGGACAAAGATTGTATCACCTTATAAGCTCTTTATTCCAAGGTCGACGCAATTGAAAGACAAAGTTTAGTTTGAGGTCTTTAAATGTGGTAGTTTCATCGGCCCCTTGTGTCTGGTTTATACATTGAGTAATAGAACATAAGAACTCGTAAAGAAATAACTTTCCAAGTAAGTATAGATGATCTTCTTTGGAACCAGATATGTTATAGCCCTAAAGGGATATCAAACATACCTTTGACTTCCAACCAGTTTAATACAATGTAAACCCAAAAACTATGTAACCGAGGAGCTTTGGTACTGAAAACAACAACCAAACACTTACAATAGTCGGTTAATCGGCAAACAATGAGGCTTCCACATGGCTAACTTCACTTCACACAACCACGACAATTTTATCCACGACAACCAGTTGCCCGAGAATTTGTTTGTCCATAGTTAACACTTCCTCGTGACTGTAAGTTTTGTCCAAGATGCACATGAAGTCATTGACCTAAAAAAAAATATTACTACATTTAGAAAGTTGTTAGCTTTAGCCATTAACAGCTCATATGGTGAAAAAGGCTTTCATATTTTATCTCGGGAGCCCAAATTAAAGAACTAACTTCTGAATCAGGTAAAGAAGCTTTGATGGAACGGACGAGGAACACATAAGGTGTTGGGACTGTTAGATACCATTCCAGTTGCTCGTGAATTTGTTTCTCCATAGTTAACACTTGCTCGTGACTGTAAGTTTTGTCCGAGATGCACACGAAGTCATTGAGCTGAAAAAACAAATTTCAACATTTAGAAAGCTGTTAGATTTAGACATTAACAGCTCATTTGGTGAAAGAGGCTTTCATATTTTACCTCGGGAGCCCAAGTTTCTTCATATTTAGAGGCTATAAGCATGGAACTAATGCCCACCAACTGCAGTTCCCTTCTTGATGCAGTCTCCACAGCGAGGTAGCGATCAACAATGTAGATTGTGAGGTTAAGATTTTCTGGATTAAGCTCAAACTTGTGGTAGGCTGTGAATCAATTAGTCATGAACTCTTGTCTCACTCTGCAAAGAACCACAAAAAATCGAGTTGATCATAGATATTGCTAGTATACAAGAAACGAAAATAAAGCTCAAGTTCAAGACAATAAATACCTCAGCTAGTTTGTAGAAGCTGTAAATGTCTTCAACATATTCCAAAACTGCCAATTCATAGTTCACATCTGCAGCATCAATGTCCACAATCTGCTCCTTTGACTTCTTACTCAGACCACATGCAGCCTTTATTAAGTTAACAAAAACATCATACATTCCTCTAGTTGTATAACTGACAATTATGTAAAACAGAAAACAAAAGGAACAATCCACTATAAAGGCTGTACTATTAACAAAAGGGACATCATATCGAATGGCTTAAGGTTGAAATTTCCAAGACATGATTCAGAAGAAAAAGAAGCTTGACATGTGACATGACAGCTCATGCAAGTATTAGCTCATCTTCAGTCAAGCGCACGTTACATGAAGGTTTTTTAACCCAAGCAACATAAAGTATCACAACTCCTATCAAAATAACTGGAGGACTAAACTCAACATCTTATACAATGTGGGAGGAGATGTGATAGCTACCTGGAAGGGCAGAACTGAACATCATCTACAGTATCATCATGTCCTTGGAAAATACCTCGAGCTTGAACAGTAGGGCTTTCTGCAGAAGGTTTCGGGTTACTTGCTCCAGAATGAACTTCAATTCACTGTGCTCAAAAATGCTTATGTAGAATGATTAAAGAAGTCCTTTACATCACAAAACATCATCACCACTTGATAACTTCGAAATAGCAACTTAATTACTATAAATTATAAAATTGATTAGTTAAACTAATAGCCTAAATCCCAATATATCCGCATAAACTTTTATACAAATGCCTAACAGATGCAATTCTTAATTAAAGGGAGGAATAGAAAATCATATTGGATCCACATTTATCAATTAACATTTCGTTCAAGTCAGAAAACATAAATGGAAGAGAAGAAATCATCAAGTAAGAGCCAGGTAGCGAAATACCTCGCCAAAGCTAAGTTGCAACATCCTGAATCCCAAGTCGAGAAGCTTTCAGGACACCATTGCAGTAGTTTCATCTTCTTTGGCCTCTCCTGCTGATATTTCTTTAAACATGTACTGGCTCTGATACTCCATCAAGTACTGTGTGGATCTCTTCACATCATAACACAGATTATAGACTCGAGTAATGTCTTCCACTTCCACAACCTTCCCTTTCAGTTTTTGGCAAGCCAATGCTGCAGAAGTAATAAGGTGGATGGCGTATCTCAAAGAGGTATTCACCCCGATCTTGGTCAATAGAACTCTTGCATCCTCCGACATTTCTACATCCTCCTCTTGGCTTCTGATGTCCAGGATTTTTCGAATTTCTTCCTCTTTGTAAGGTTGTGTAGAGATGATGAGCAGGCGATCAAGAAAGTCAATTGGAGTTCCATGTGGGGATCTGTAGTTTGTTCCCCGGATTATAGTAATGCCTCTATTGGTCGCAACAACCAATGTAGGTACCATGTCATTCTCCAGATCTCTGTTTAGGAAAGAGAAACACTCAATGTCAAGCATATGTACTTCGTCAATGAAGAGGACACCAGGCACAATTTCTGCCTTTCCTTCCTCCCTCCACTCTGCAACCTTGGTATCTATTAGTTCTCTCACTTCAGCACGAATCTCACCAGTATCACCTGTAAACAGTGCTAAAAATCCCTATGTTCTGAAATTGAGATGAGTTGATTAACATTTTAATCTAGTGAAGTTGTCAACAGGACATACTTTTAAGATGTCAGATGTTTTCAGCAAGTAGCATCTCTAATCGAATTGAAGCAGAGAAAAGGCAAATGAAAGGGGAAGATACAAAATCTAAGACTAACGATAAACATAAATAATTGTTAAAAGTAGTCTATCTTAGTATACAGAAAGATCAGTCTGCTATTCAAATGCTATAGTCCAAACCTTATGAAGCCCAAAACGTACAATAAATGCCCAAATCCAACCAAACATGATACAGAAAAGGGAGG
>NW_025893279.1:0-3634 GCF_002878395.1 Capsicum annuum
CATAGCTGACAAGGTTGCGGCCTAGTTGGCACGCACAATCCTGGCGAGTGAAAGGCCCCAAAACTTTGGGGCGTCACACCCTCACACACCTGAAGTAGTCATTGTCCTCAATGACATGCAACATCGACGACAACCCAAAGTCTGTACCCTTGGGGATTTACATCGCGGCCCCCAAATCCTTGTGTGTGGGAACTCTTGCGAGCTCCTTCTTAAAAATGGAGTCAGGCCCCTTGCCCTTCTCCCCCTAGTTTTATCCAAGCGTGCACTCCGCACTTCTGCTCGGACGGTGTCTCCACACCTGCACCCTCTGGTGACTAACTTTGCGGTGACCTTAAGTCATATCCGCACCATGCTCCTCACGGCCTTCATCTTGTCCGGGAATCTATTTCCACCCTGGCGATCCTACTAGCCCATCCATACCTGGCATGTCTAGCCCTTCGATCCTTTGCCTCTGGTAGACAACTATCTTCCCTTCTGGACTTCTGCCTTTTAAGCACAACGTAGCTAGGTAGGCATCCCTCGATGTGGCATCTTTGCCAACCATACCCTTATGGTCCTTATCTTCTTTCCTCGAGCGACGTCACTGGCGGTAGCCTAACTTACAAACTTTGTCCCAATCATTATTCACAACAGCCTTTGGAAACCCATGCTTCACCATGGCACCTTTTGGCATCTCGTGTGCTCTGCGCCCATAGGCACTCACACTCTCTTGGGACGTACCCTTTGGCAAGTACTTCTTGTCTCAAAGTACCGGCATCTGCGCACTACTCTGTGAATTAGATGCTTCGTTCAAAACTCTCTCTTTCCCTTCGCAGTCCTTCGACGTTCGGGGTACCCTTGTACCTATAGCCTATGGCGAGAACTCCCTTGGTTCACCCATCTGCGGCCTCCGACCCGCTCTTCTACTCTTGGAAAGAACCCATCCTCGAACTTGGAATCCAATTCATTTTGAACGCTTTAGCTAATCCTACTTTGACGACTTTCCTTACCCATAGTACTTTGGCACAACACCTCTCCATGAAATGGTTTGGTTTATGCGTGCCGCTCACACACCTGATGGCTTTACCTCCACCTGACTTTAACGCCCATCTACCCGCAAAGAAGCCTGCACTCAGGTCCTTCTTTACGTTGTCGCGGCCCAATGGTCCGCTTGGTGCTAGCCTGGTTCTTGCCTAGCATAGCACTCTCTGCAACTGCAAGCTCTGCTTGCCCGTGCCGTAGGCTTCACTGCCCACTCATCCTGCATGGCTCTCTTCTGTAGGGACTCTCCTGCCACTTCTCGCAACCCATTGGATGGCTAGGTGTCGTTCCAACCTTGAGTCCGACTTTCTTTAGACGGACCCCTTCATATGCCCTCGGCAAAGCTCAAGTCCAACCTTCTTGGTGGACACTTAACTTGATGACTTAATTGCATCCATGGCGAGACCTAAGCATGATCAAGCCCAATGTTCATAGTCTACGGCTTCAACTCTCTTGGAACATGGTTGCACGACCTGGCAGACATGGCTCATCCTCTTGACCATCCGACTTATCGGCATATCCCCTTCTTTAACTCAGCCCAGACTCTTTCATGGCTGACAACCCTGGATCGTCGCTTTGCATGAACAAGCTACTTGACCGACAAGCTTCTGATGCACTTTACCAACCTTACTTGACGTCCTTGTCAAGTCCATGCTCTCTTCTGACCATAGTTGCCAACATATCGCTAACAGAGTTTCTGACGAACTGGCGGTTCCCCACAATCAAGGACATTTGAGCACCGACTACCCGATTGTCCCACTTTGTGGTTCCACTCAAACAGCATCGCACAATGACCATACCTGTTGGTCCAATGTGCCTCTATAGAATCTCTCTGCATACGGTACCTACTGATTTGAAGTCATCCCTTGAAGGTCTCTCAATCACTCTCGAATGCTTCGAAGATGAATCAACCCACACAGACGAAGGCGGAATCAACGGCTGTGACATGGCGTGATTCTGAAATGATGGGCCTTGGTTGACCTAGCTAACTCAAGTGTCTCAACATACAACCAATTCCCTTTACAAGGTAGCATCGTCTCGAACGATTTTCATGAGCACGACGAATGTCAATCTATTCTTTGACGTGATCGCTGCAATAACATTCACAATCTGCTCTCAATTCTATGCTCTGATACCACTTGTCACGGGCTCATTTTTCAACGTGTCAGCGGCACACAATTTTGCCCGTGCGGCGCCCATGGTTCCCCCAACTATGGGTCAGCCTTCCTCATTTCCCAGGTCTTTAGCACGATCCTGTGCCTGTGGGAAGCTCGCCTCAGAGGCTTGCCCCCTTTGGTGTCGCTCCTTCAACATGTCGGCTGACATGGCCAACGTATAAGCAACTCTTCTGGCGCAACTTTAATCCGTGGATCTCATCCATATGCGCTCCTGGGGACGGCTACGGACATACTCGTCCCTTGCCTTGGCCTGAGCATTGCCTTCGCATGCACAGTCCTATCCTCAAGCTTGACATCGCCTCATGCATGTACACTTGGCCTTTGCTTCGCCCGAGTAGGGCAACCCTCAATCCTTGGCCTTTGTCTCAAGTGTCTTTCTTAGATATGCCCTCTCATGTCTTATGGCATAGCCAAACATAGCCCACGCAACTTGTATCTAGCTTTCGTAGCACAGTGTCGCCCCACAACTGCGCGTCTAGGCCAACAGACCCTTGCTCGCTTGGCTGAACCTTGACCAAGCTCACAAGTTAGCTCACGAGTCTCTTGGGGAGAGTATCTCGATTGCTCTATCGGCTTGGAGGCATCCTTCCATCATTTAGACAGCCCACGGGGCTTGTCGGTTCATATAGCCAACCTCTAGCCTTTTCCGACGCCCAACGCTAGTCTACTCGACCTTGCGTTGCCCATAGGGTTCCCGAGCCCTATGAGTACCTTGCGCATTCCTTTGACATGCCAAGGCAGGCCCTTGAGGTTGTCCCTCAAGGCAGCACACTTGGGGTGGCCATCTGTCGACACACCCGGGGGAGGCTGGTAGGCTGTCACCATTCATACCCCCCTTATATATGCTTAAAATAAATAATTCCAATGTCCGCCACTAGACATCATTTTGCCCAAGAATCATACTGGGGCTTAGATCATTCATCCGACCTTCAAATTGGGTGCCGTTTGTTCCTATTCCTTTCTCTTGACTTTCTTCACACCTCCATGAAGTTTCACCCCATTCCCATACACATGGAATGAGTTATGGCCTTCGGACCAATCAGCAAATTACGACAATGCCACTGGACTTTGGCCAAGTCAAGACCCTATCCAAACGGACTCCAAATGACCCCAAATTTGGTAAGCATACATAAGGTACCATCAATATCAACTCTCTAAACCGGAATCCTTAGATTCCACTTGTAGCTCAAAATGGCACGGCGCTGACATCGAACACCGCACACGATCCTCACCATGCCTCCGCCCCCTTGGGCTCACACCAAGCCCTCTCCAAATCACCTTGGAACTCTTAGGACATGTCATGCAACGTATATAGATGCTTGTTGCCTCATGTTATGCCCCTTTGCCTCATCTTCGACTTCAGCATATTCCCTCAGCACATGCCGCCTGCATAGCTGACAAGGTTGCGGCCTAGTTGGCACGCACAATCCTGGCGA
>NW_025893280.1:0-1809 GCF_002878395.1 Capsicum annuum
CATGTTTATGTATTGTGTCAACTCATTAATGTGTTTGGACATATTTGAAAAAAGAAAATACTATTCCTATTGAAGGACTAATGATTTGACAAAAGGAAAAGAAGTTATGAGCGGAAAAAATATTCCTATTAGGTTGTTAACCAAATAGTTACGTTTACTATTCCTATTGAGGGACTAATCATTCCCTAACAAGCATATAAAAATCACTAACTAGAAGAAAATCACATATGCTATAATCATCATAGAGTTCTTTGCCTTGCAATTTAGTTAAATATGAAGCCCATCTGGATTTGCACATGGTCATTGTCACAGCCTATTGGATCATGTGGAAGTTTCACCCTTCTTGGCAACTCGCCTCACAGTAAGATGACCGAGAGATAAATGTGCAGGGCAGGTTTAGGGCATCAGCTACAGGTTAGGATGAGCGCGATAGCTTCTGCTTAGATCCTTTAGTTTTATTAGAAAATTCATTATATTAATATTTTATTGTGAACCAGCCGAGTTATGAGTTCAATGGAAAGTTCATAATACATAAACTTCAAAGTCTGGCTTCGCCTTTTGTGTATCTGTGCTGCTCTAGCCGCATTTCAATAATTATGAGTAATCGATTCTAGGTGATAACGGTAAAAGAAGAGTAGCAGCTAGATTATTTACACATGTATTGCTATCTGCAGCCACAACTACAGCAGCATTTCAGGCGAATTCATCCACCTGCACTTCTTTTTCTTTCATCACGTGTGCATCAACTAGCTGCTCAGCACTAGCAGCCACCGCAGTAGATATAGATGCTGGAGGATTTGAAGTTGTCTGCATTACAGGTGAAGTTACACCTGGTGAATGTTCAAAGTTCACCTCATCAAGTTAATTTTTCGAGTTTTTCAATCGTATACTTAGTGAACTTAAAGGTGCTACCTGTAGAAAAGAAACCACGGTTAGAAGATATTAGTGATGAAAATGAGAGTATCCAAAATCGGAAAAGAATAAACCTTCAGGAAAGGCAATATGCTTAGCACCTCATTACTCTAGACTCTTTCAATTCCCATCAATCAAGCTATTAATAGGCCAAATGTTGTACAGCAACAGCTATTTAAACATCTTGATAATTAAACACCAAATGCTTATCGATGGTTTATTCCACCAGCCTGCATGACCATTAAAAGTCCTTGCAGGCAGAGATCCCACTTCCTGTTGCATTGGAAATTCCCAATGACTTCAGTACTTGAAAGATTTACAAAAACTAGAGAAAAATTGAGATATAGGGTAACTTCCATATAGCGGAGAGGTTGCCTACCTTCTGTTTCACTACTTTCTTTCCCAATAGCAGAGAGTCGGCAGCTCCATGTATGTATCAAAGAGAGACTTACAGTTGAAGTCGCCAGCGTTCGGTGGCAGCAAACTCGCAGTGCGAGGCATAGCAGTGGCCCATCAACTAGCGAGGCATAAAATTTGCATAAAATTTTGTAACACACTCTATGATGATATGTAGAAATAAAGATGCGAATTAATGAATGGAACAAAATAAAAGCAAGAAGGAAGATGGAGTAGGTTCATGTGATATTATTTTAAATAAGAAACGACCCTTTTAAATCTTGTTGCTTCAAGCAAATAAATATCAAGCCCACCTTGAGTTGCATGTGGTCATTGTGGAAGTTGCACTCTTCTTGGCTTCTTGCCTCGCAGAAAGGTCTATTGAAGCAACTACTAAACCAAAACTGGTATCGGAAATTACTATAGCTTGACGTAAAATAGATAGTGGATTCCTCTTGGACTATTTCGGAAGATGCCAGACTTATATATCCTCGCTGATCT
>NW_025893281.1:0-5583 GCF_002878395.1 Capsicum annuum
GGAAGAAAGGTTCAAGAATCTTAACTCAGCTTTGAATATCTGATATAATCAGCACTCTTGCTTTGCTTTCTAATTAAAAAAGAGTTTAAGTTTCATTATATATTAATATTGTAAAAATATTAAAACAACCAAATCACTAAAAAAAAATTATAATTACTCTAGATTTACAACCCTGGAAAGTGATAATTTTACTTGCTATAATATGTTACGAAGAATATTAATATGAATAACAAAGAAATTACACTAATCACTTTATATAATTTAAATCCTTTAAAATTATGGAATAATTTCCTGTTCGACCAGTTAAAATTTAATAGAGAAGAATGAACTCGCAAAATCTTTTACTGTATATTTTATTTACACATTTCATAAATTTTTATTTTGTCGATCTCATATGAAGGTGGTCACATCACTAAAGAAATACTCCCTCCATTTCATATTAGTTGATCCCTATAGACTTGGTACATCCATTAAAAAAATATTAATTATGAAATTTATTTTATCAAATTAATCTTATTAATTATGCTTTGAAAATATAAATTTGAGTAAATACACTTTCTTTAGTCATTTGATGTTAAAGGTAATATTTGAAGAACATAATAAAATTCTCTTGATTTCATCAAAGAGACAACTAAATTGAAATAAATATTTTTAGAAAAAGGATCACCTAAAACAAAACGAAGTAGGTGCAATTAAGATTTACGATTTCAACTTCCAGACAATGTGAAATTTCAAAGAACTGTCAGAAAATAAAAATTTATATGCATTCTGTGGGGGTAAATTTCATTCATGGCCATTTAATTTTGTATTTATTATGCAAAAGTTACTTTTCTTTCATTCATTTCATCCATAATCACTTAACTTAGTGTCTATTTTATAAAAATCACTTTTCTTTTATTCATTACATAAAAGTCACTTCACTTTACTCCGACCATCACAAAAGTCACTATGGCCGGATTTTACAATAATCCCACCCAAAAAATGATGTGACTACCTTAATTAGCTCTTAATTTTAATATTAGTGTCACGATCCGAACCGGGACCCTGGCCGTGACTAGCACCCCGAACCATGAAAGCCCGAGAGCCCTTCTAACTTGTAATCACATACACCATTCATATACGAAAAGAAAATGCGGGAAATACAAAACGAAACGAAATCATGGTCATAACTCTGAAATTTGTTCAGCAATACGAAAATAGTTTTTTTTTTTTTCAACGTAAAAGCAACATCTTTTTCTGTCCGCGGAATCTCTACTACATAATACATCAAAACTTGTCTGAACTTGGGACAAGGCCCTCAATAGACCAAAATCATAATAAATGATAAATGATTGAAAGAAAATAAGCCTTCTGAAATATAGAAGGCTCACCAACTGCACTCTTCACTCCTGCCTGAAGAAATCTACTGCTTATCAGGACCCCTAGATTGAGCCTCAGAACCTGAAAAGTAGGGGGTCAATATAGATGTACTGATACGCAGAGAAATTCAAAATAATATGCTTATATACAAAATAGGTGAGAGCAATTCACAAATCATCATGCATGATATAGTTTAAAACACTTGGGCACTTATTTAATAATCATAAAACGAGTTCATGTTAGTATAATTAAATTCTTTGTATTACTTTTGAGTTAGGTGACACTCCCTTACAAGTCTGATATTCTACGGGCTATATGAAATCCTCCATTGACTCGGCGGGAAAGTCCCCAAACCAAGTTTGCCGCAAGTGTTGGAGTGTTTGAGTCTGATATGCCACAGGGCACTAGGCTAGAATAGAATAATATACCCGTATCGACAAAATACGATTTTGAGCAATGAGTTGTCTGAACTCGTGCCTTCTTCGGAGAACCACCTAACATCTCTTTTTACCCTATTTTAGCCTTTTCTGAACATGTATTATTCTAAATTCAAAATCATTAGAGTCTGATAGAAATCTAATTTCTATACTAGTATGTGTCCGTTATGGCATTATCTGATTTGGTATCGTCATACCAAGACTTGCAAGTCAAATAATTATGTCATAAAGTGTCATGTCTGATTATTTTATTCCAAACAATGTTCAGGCCACTTGAACATACATATAGTATAAGAAAATTCATATCTCAAATCATAAGTCAAAATCATGCAAAGGCTTTCCATTCATTCAACAATTAAAATAAGTGGTGGTCAATTTCTCAAAAAACATTCCTAAGTTTCTTCATTTATCAATCTCAACATTTTAAATCTTAATAACATTCCCCTCTCCCATTCTTAATCATCATAAAATTCACATAAGATAATTAGCATCTTGATTCCTTCTTTAAAACCATGAAATGTTAGGATTCATAACTTGTAAATCAAGTAACAAAGCAATAGGAGAGGAGGAGATTCGATATTTCATGCTCTCAATTCACAATTCAAAGTTTCAATGGATACATACATTCAAAGGAAGGCCTAAAGACCAAAACAATATTCTCAAGGATTCTAAAACAAGATTATATTTGTAAATCCAAAACTCTTTCCGTAAAATCATGATTTCTAAACCTTTTGTATAATTAAAAGAAATTTCTATGCTCATATAGTTTTTAGAAAAACCCCACGTACCTTATGTTGTTTAGGAGGAAGAGTGGATTCCGAATTTCACCTTAGCTCTTGAAACTATTGGCTTGCAAAGGATGAGCTCTTGATCTTAAAATAAGAGGCTAGGGTTTTCAATTGATGTTAAGAGAGTTATTTTTCATGAAAACCAACCTAAAGTGCTGATATGATGCTTTAATCTCGTGTTTGGGGCGTATTAGAATAAGGGAAAAATGACCCAATTACCCTTAAAAATGCGGATTTTAAATGCTGAAATAACTAGGTATCGACGTGATTGGCGACGTGTCGCGCCCTAATCGCGCCAAGCCTCAGCACTTTTGTCTAGCAATTCCTGCACAAAAATTGACCAACGCGATGGGCGACGCGGCGCGCCAAGATCGCATTGATCCACTGTTTTGGGACACCAAACAAGGTCTAAACGCGGCCCGAAAAATTCAAAACTTGTCCGGGAACACCTATTGACTTCCTGAATCATGAATTAGCTAACATATCAACTATTGAGAGTCGGAAAGGTCGAGAATAAGATCATCAACGATTAGGAGCTCAAAATGACTAAGTCCCTTTTTACACTTCGAGTATTTTCAAGATGCTAGCCTCTCAAACATGGCTCTAGGTGACATCAAGTCGAACAAAACTACGGGGCATTACAATAAGAGAATATAATATATTACACATATCTTGACCTTTTTTATATGTGTCGAACCCGATTTGTTCCTTATGAATTATTTAACGGAAGGATATTAATTTCTCAATAGATTAGACTTCCTAGTGAAGACTATTTTCATATAAACAATTGATTGATACTTTTATGAAATAAAATTATATTTATATATATACTCTTAAAATACCTCTAAAGTTGAGATATGTGTTGGTAAATTATTTTTTTCCTCTAATATTATAGCATGTAGTTGATAAAATTATTTTTCTTCCTCTAAAATTGTGAATGTAATTGATAAATTATTTTTTCATATATTTCTTTTCTTTCCACTTGGGTCTTTGTATTCGGTATATTATAATAATATGATAAACTACTTTATTTATTGAATTTTTGTCTTTGTATTTTTAATTGTTTAACTAATCGATTAGTTCTCTTTAAAATTTTTATTATAATATTCAATTTCTGATAAATTACATAACATTTAATTAATTTAATTGATAAATATAAACATTAGTTATCCTATAATTTCTTTATCTATTAAAGTACTTATATTTTATAACTTTTATTAACAAAACTGTTAATATACATTATTTGTACAAATTTTGACAATACTTATTCAATGACACAATTAAAAAAATTTTATTTTAAAACTATCTTTAGCATGTTTATTTATCTTCAAAGAATTAAAATAATTTTTTTTTTTTTAAAATAATATCGAACATGTATTTCTATTTTATGTGTTTTGGAGAATTTATCTTGTTTATCACTCTTTTTCGATGCATTTTTTTGACAGATTAATGCAATATTATGAAATATTTCATAAAAATATCAACCAATTTTTTTTTTTTTTTATAAAAATAGTCTTCATTAGGTAATCTAATCTATTAAAAATTTGGTATTCTTTTATTAAATAATTCATAAGAAAAATTAGGTTGTGCACATATAAAAAGGGTCAAAATATGAGTAATATATTATATATTCACTTAAATTAAGATTAAGAACTAATTAAGGTTGCAACATCATTTTTCTAATGGAATTATTATAAAATCCGGTTATAATGATTTTTGTGACAGTTAGAGTAAAGTTAAATAACTTTGTGTAATAAATAAAAGAAAAATGATTTTTGTATAATAGATACAAAGTTAAATGATCATAGATGAAATAAATAAATAAAAAATAATTTTTACATAATAAATAAAGTTAAGTGACCATGAATAAAATCAAACTATATAAAATTACTATAGTAAAGTAATTTGATGATGTGAGAATGCCTGCCATATATGTGTGCCAACCAAGACCACATTCCCGTGTTTGCAGCTTTTGATGTTCAAACCGCTTGTTGGTTTGGTCCTCTTTCTTCTTTTTCTCTGCACCTCCCCATACGTACTCTCTGCACTTCCTATGATCCTATCCACCTCTTTCACCACACTTTGTGATAGGATAGACACAGCACCCCAAAAATTGTAATAATCATGTAATTAAAATAACATTTACAAATAATTATTAAACCGATTGATAATCATGTTTCATTAGCCCCCCCCCTCTCTCCGACGTTCAGTATTCATATCAATTGTTTACGACATAATTTAAATTCATAGAAAATAAATTTTAATCACAAACAAAAATATGAAGAAACAAGAATTTTTTTTATTGATAAGCGATTGTGGTTACAAATCTGTTCCTCCCTTGATTCTTTTCTCTTGATTTTCTCCGTAATTCGAGGGCCGTTAGTGGCTTATTCTCGAACATAGGATGATCTCTTTATGAATATCCCATAATTTTGTGGGATATTGAAGGTCCCAATGGTAAAATAGTCTGAATTTGAATTCTTGTTGAAGAGTCCACAAATTTTAGATGTCTACATCAATATCTCGATTATTTTGAATTTGTGCCATGTAAAATCTATTTAAAAAAGGATTTACTTCTTAATAAAAATTTTCTCATAATAAGAACTCAAATTCAAAATCTTTAGTTAATAAAGATAAAAGATTTGTAATCATACTATCACATTTTTTTGGTCTCATTTAACAACCATGGAAAGATAAAGTAAATGAAAGACTATCAACAAAGGTTGTGGTGGAATGATCTTTGTTAGGAAGCGCTTTATCAATTCGGATAAAGTCTAACTCCGACCCAATATATGTGGCCACCGGAAACCAAAAGAACAAAGGAAAGTGAAAGACTATTAAACATTTTGGGAAGATTAATTGAAGCCCGCACAATATCATAACGTTATAAGGGGCCACATGGGTTCTGTGAAGACATTAATTGAAAATGGAGTAGCAACAGAAAAGTTACAACTAGTAATTAAAACCAAGTGGTGATTTGGTTTTAATTGCTCCATATA
>NW_025893282.1:0-2537 GCF_002878395.1 Capsicum annuum
AAGATGCATCATATCCAAGATCAATTATATGAAGGATTATCAAAAGACTAGAAATTTGAGAGATATCTATAAGTCATATTGTATCCAAGGTCGGATGATGTGCAGGAATACCTGAGAACTAGCGATTGATGGGATATCTGTAAGCCACCAATTATCCAAGGTTGGATAAAGTGCAAGATTACCTAAAATATAGCAATTCAAAGGATATCTGTAAGTCACCTCATACCTGACATAAAAAAATATGCAAGATTATCCAAAGATTGATAATTCAAGAGAAATTTATAAGTTGTATCAATACCAAAAATATGCAAGACTTACCTGAGGTCACATGGAATGAATCATTATCAATAAATAGAGAGGTTATCATTCCACATACAATAAGAATTATAGGTTACCAAAAGGGTTTTCACATCAGCATAAGATTATACGGTTGCAGGGACTGTTCTGCATAAAGTATCGTCGGTGTCCAAAAGGACCACCCCACTTTGAAGACATATCTAATCAACAAATAAGATAATTATACAACAACCAAGAAGGTTGTTGTGTCTATTATTGCAAGATAATTCCTTCCAAATAGGTACATGAGAGGATGACTTTGCTTTTTAGGCAACAACTCACGTAGAGATATAGTAAAAGACTATATATCCCTTTCATGAATTATGTTTAGCACTAATGATTTTTGAGACATCACTGAGAGCATCGGAGAGGATAAAAATATCAAATCAAAACCACAGGTGTGGACGACTCCAGATAGGATGCAACACAATGTGGAACTCTTTCTTAGCAGCAAAATAGAACACAGTCTAGAAAGGGACATCAAATTCTTTGGATACGAGCTAAAGGATGATAGACACCACCATCCAACCACATACCTATTAGAAGGCATGTGCGTATTCTGGAATATTCGGGTCTTAGCTTCACCTTCGGGATATTTCTAAACTAATACCGAGGGTAACCTTCTCTTTCTTTCAAATTTGGGTGACAACATACTTAGAGTTTTGGAAATTATATCCCGGTAAGTTCTTTCCTATGGATGTGAAGGATCCCACATTCATGGTTAAGAGGTTACAAGTCTCTTTTCAACAACTTGTCACTCATCCCGAACCAATGATTTCCTAAAATAAAAGACTATCTTTTCTACCAATTGAGTCGAACAACAATCAGTCTGATTCCTTGAGTCTCGAGGATATATAGATTGGTCTCTATGTTGAAAACTTGACTACATTCCAACCCCCCCCCCCCCCCCCAAATTCTTTTATTCCCCAGCTTTTTAGTATTATCAAAAATTCAAAAATCGAGATAGCTTATGAATTTTTTGAAAATCATGCTTCAAAATCAAGCTTTTTGAATTGAAAATGACTTGAATTCTCATGCTACCTAAGATATGTAAGAAACCCGATACTGGGTTCGGCCATAACTCTATAAAACTCGTGCTAAAATCAATCTCTTTCAAAAATAAAGTTGTGGTCGAACAAAAATTAGGAATGTCAAACTCCCTTTGCCCAGGGCTACTTGCTTCTACCCTATCCAAAGGGAGGGGCAGTTGTTGACACCTAATTTTTGCCTTCCACGACTAAATTTAATCCTGGGTTTCTTCAATTTTTAATAAAATTAAAATATTTATTTCATCCAGATAAATGCGCTCTAAAATATTTATTTGGGTTAATTTTATCATTTAATTGACGATTACACATTTTTGTATTTATATATGTGAAATTATATAAATTTTGTCACTTAAATGAATATTTTTATAAAAATTTAACTTTTACTGATTAAGCCTTAAAATTAATTCAAATGGACAAAGTCTAAATTTAAATAAAATTTGTTCTCAAAATTAATTTATTCATAGAAATAATTATTTGATTTTATTAAATCAAGAAGCTCATGATTAAAGGAAGTATTAATTTGTATTGAATTTTAATTTAATTTAGCGAATATATTGGATTTGACCATAATTTGAATCAAATTGGCCATAATTGCAATGCAATCGGTCAATTGATTTTCAATTTGATTAAAATTAAATAAATTTGGCTAAATTTTATATCCCAATTGGGGTTATATTTTAAATAACCTTAAATTCTCAAAAACTCTCATAATTTCTATCCAATTCCCACCAAATCAAATTAAATTCCAAAAATCAGATGTTGAAATTCA
Organism: Capsicum annuum; assembly: GCF_002878395.1. Classification (NCBI taxonomy): domain Eukaryota; kingdom Viridiplantae; phylum Streptophyta; class Magnoliopsida; order Solanales; family Solanaceae; genus Capsicum; species Capsicum annuum. The sequence continues at coordinate 2,155 of NW_025893282.1, forward strand.
AAAATTGTATTATATTGTACAATTCCCCCTCCACCTTGTAATTTTTTCAAGTTAAAAATTTAAAAATTGTACTACATTGTACAATTTTTCCCTCAACCTTGTCCTTTTTCTAATTTTGAAATTCAAAAATTGAACTACTTTGCTATAAAAATTTCCTCATCTCTTGCTCATTCTCCTTTGCTTTGTTTAATGAAAACATGTCTTAGACCATATCATATCATAGTATTTGGTTAAAATATGTGTTAATCTATAGGAAATATTTGTCCAAATCTTCAGCAACTATACTTGTGGATCCATGTCTTTCTTTTCAAGGTCTAGCTGATTATATTATGCTAGATTCAATTTTTGTAAAATTGTTTAAGGGATGGTTTAATTTCTTTTTC
>NW_025893283.1:0-5678 GCF_002878395.1 Capsicum annuum
AAATGATCATAACTCATCACTCGAGTGTCCGTTATTGGAAAGATTATTCGATGCTCTACGCGATAACGGGTTGCATAGCCAGAAATTCTAGACAGAAAAATTATTAATCACGATAAAGAACAGAATTCAACATATTTTCGTTCGAGATCTTAACGAAAAAATTTTTTGGGGCATCACGGCAACCCAATGTTTTAATTTATTTGCACTTGTGTTTTTAATTTTTGTATCTAAGAGTTGTACAAAGGAGATGAACTGGTTTCAGTTATCTTGAGAAGGTTGACGTCAATTTTGACGGGATGTCACAAGTATGACAAGCCGTGAGAAATGGCGTCAAAATAATCAAGTCAAACCCTTATTCTGTTAAGGCCGACAACAATTTTGAAGCGTCGTCCAATATCTGATGCACTGTAAAAAATGTCGTCAAATGAGTTGAGCCCGTCTTAAAAATTTCAGGCTAACTCGGCCCAACAACAACTGTTCACATTCCCGCGTACTTTAGATATTTCTCTTCCAGTTTTGGTTTTCTTTCCTTAGAGAGTTATTTCCCTTCCTTTTTCAAATTTAATCCCTTCTAAGGAAAAATTTTAAGACTTTCCTTGTTGAAGCCTGAGAGTTAAGTCAAGAAATCTTCTTTCTCTCTCATCTCATTCTTCTCTCACTCACAAGTCTAGGTGCTCAGAGCACATCAGCTAAGTGTCGACATCCAGGTATAAGAAAAACTTCCACTTCATCTTTCTTTGGATCAATTATGAACAACAAGAAACCTTGGTTTCGAAGGAGTGAGATGAAACCATTGACATTCTTTAAGCTCTTTTGAAAACTAGGGTTTGTAAGAGAATGTGATATAATTTCATGGAAATCTCAGTAAAGAACAAGACCTAAGTTGAAATTGAGAATATTGGTAGAAAAAAATCAAGTAAAAAGAAGTTAGAAGTTAAAATGTTGTCTGACGGTAATGTTCACGGCCTTGCACCTGTGTGATGGCCATTCAAAAATGCCGTCAAAATTTGAGAAAATTTTGCAGATTCTAGGAAAGGTTGACGACGCTTTTGAAGCGCCGTCAAACCTGGGAACTAAAAACAGTGTTGATGTTAAACTAAGGTGATCCTTCTTCTTTTCTTGTTTAATTATGAGTACTAATTAAGGATTTCTACGTTGTATTGAACTGAGCATGGCACCCAAGAGAAAGAATCCAACCACACCAAAGAAAGCAGCTAAAGAGAGTGTACCTCGACAACTTGTCAATGAGGACTCTGATTATGAAGACGAGGAGCCTTTTCTCAGATGCAAAAGAAAGAGGACTAATCCAAAGACTCCGCCTCCACCTAAACCTATTGAGGTGGAGGATATTGATGATACTGAGGTGACAATCTCATTTGAGCAAGCTTCAGAGGAACAAGGATCAGAACACACTGATCAGGTTCTGAGAGCACTAAATAAGAAGTTGAAACTAAAGATTCTGAGAGGCCTGCAGCTGAAGAAACTGAGTCTGAATCACCATCTTCGGAGAAGCAAGGTGATAAGGATTCTCCAGTATAGGGAACTTTGGTAAAATGCAAAAACCCCGAGGTTAGGAATAATGTAAGATGGCAAATCCCTGGGGCTAAAACGATCTCTTTGGATGGACTTCACAGAACAGATCGACGAAGTGCCAGAAGGCCAATTCTAGAGGAGAAGAAGATTATCACTACAGGGTTGATTAGATGCCCTGAGGTGATGCATAAACTCAAGGAGTATGGTCTGGAGTGGACTACTAGGGGAAGAGGTGTTTACTGTCCTTCGTTAGTTCGGGAGTTCTACGTGAACTACCAGGCTACGATGGAAAATATGTGCAAAGAAGGGGATAGAACTTCAGATAAGCCTTTTCTGACCAAAGTTGCAGTACGTGGAGTGAGGGTGGATGTATTAGATTCCATCATAAACAGGTTTATTCATGGTCCAACCATCATCCCACGAGCCACTTCACCTATATTCTATGCCCGGTAGAAGTATTAGGAAAATCAGCATAAGTGGCTAGCGACTCTCATAGCAGATGGGGAACCGAAGTGGTTGAATAATCTGGTAGAAAAGATTACCAAAGTGTCTCTAAATTTAGAGGCAAGATTTTGGTGGGGTTTAATACAGATTCATCTGATACCCACCGAGGGAGACAACATATTAGGGGATGATCGAGAAATATTGGTTGCAAGCTTGATAGATAGAACCCCCTTGGATTTCAGAGAAATTATAGCGGAAGAGATCAAGAATCGACTCGCAAAACCCGATGCTGCATATCCATTCTCATGTATGATTACTAGGTTGTGTGAAGTAGCTCATGTACCTGAGATTTTAGTTATTGATAATGAGATACATGCCAAGAAGACTCACAACCCTATCAGTAAAAATGAAATTCGGTTGGGCTTGTGACTTGATCAAGATGCAGTTGGTGCAGCAGATCCTCTAGTCACTAAGACTGTTTCAGCACCAGATGTGGGGGTGCAAAGAACCAAAACTGTACCACCACCACTAGCACATTTAGCTCAGGCAGGTTCAGTGTCTCAAAATAAGCCGACTGCTTTAGTTCCTCCAACAGCAACAAGATCGGCATTTCAGCCGATTGATATTGGGAAGGTGGCCAGGCAAGCGAATTGGTGCGAGGTACAACTACAGGTCTTTGCCAAACAATTTTTTATTACTGTAGAAAAAAAGTCAAAGTTGTACTCGATGTTGCACTAGAACCTTTCATGACCTTGCCTGGGTGGGTTGCAAATCTTGAGAATAGATTCGATGCTCGAGCAAGAGAGATGATAGATACTGATCTCGCTACTTTTAAGGATACATTGGATAAGGTGAAGGTTGAGGTTGGGATGCTGCAGCAGCACCAAATTATGGTGCCAACAGGATTAGCCATGCATGATGTAGAGGAAGACATTCCTATACTTGATCTTACTGTGGATTCCTCAAAGAAAAAAAAAGAAAAAGGGGGAAAAGAAAGGCAAAGGCAAAAGAGATGAACCTGATAGTAAAGAAGAGAGAAAGGCTAAAAAGAAGCAAAGAAAAAGGTAGAGAAGGAGAACTTAAAAAGGGCAAGACTGGAGTCTCTGGCTGACACAGAGAAATGGAAAGCAACCATCAGAACTAGAGCTGTAGGTGCTTCATCGAGCCAGGTCCAACCACTGCAAAAGCAGATGCTACGAGTGGGGAAAAGACAGTAGATGATGCTGTAGCAGGGTCGGAGACCCAAGATCCATAGGCTTGACTGTCTTCAGGTATATCCTAACCCTTACTGTATTTTATTTTTGATTTTAAGTTAAGAGTATAGGAAAACTGTTGTTGTAACACATTCTGTGGATAATTAGTAGTAGTGCAAATACTTGAGGCAGTTAGCTCATTTTGTGAATTTTAAGGTACCTCTCCAGTGGTCTAATTTGCTGTGAATTGTGTGAAGTGCATCTAGTGTGACCACTGTGTATCTGTTTGTGGCACTAGCATAGCAAATAAATAACCTGTAGAAAACAAATGCATAAAATGGATGAGTAATGATGTGCTATATACTTGTGTGACATGTGCGTGTAAGGTCTTATTCAGTTCCTATTGTGCGTTGAATCTAGAACTTGCCCAGTTAGTCATGCCATAGTCATAGGATAGGCGTTTAGGAAAGGATCATAGGTCGTTTATTCATGTTAACCCATTTTAGCTTAAATGACCATCCAAGTGTGAACAACATCCCTTGATCCCTTTTTAAGCCTAAATAGCCTAATTCTTTCTTTTACACCTTTCACCTTCCTATTACATCACAATGAACCTGTTTTGGCTCTGGTCCTCCTTGGACACTGTGCATCTCGACTTATACAAATAACCTAAGTTGAGGGTGGCTACTATAAGGGTGCGTGATGCATTATGAGTATGAAGAGAGGTAAAATAAGGAAAATGAATCACAAGTTGGGTGTAGTGAAAAAGCAAATAGAAAAGAGAAAACTGAAAAAATTAATCTAATGCTTGAACAGATAGCACCCATCTTGAGAATACTTGACAAATAAAAGAGGGAATAAAAGAAGGTCAAAAGTTGAAACCCTGTGATTTAATGTAATGCCAAGGATGTGTAGTCACTATGAAATACCCTTGAATGTCATACCATCCCCTATCCTATATTACAAGCTTAGATAAGCCTTATAGTGATCCTAACTGACTTATCTGAAGACTTTGGTGCTGACTATAAGGGCAAGCCTATGGCATTTGATGCGCAATATTGGAACTTCATTCTGAGAGTAAGTCTTACGTTCATCCCTATGTCTATACATATGAATCTGAGTGAGAAAGGGATTTCTTTGTTGTGAGGACACACCAGGTATGTTGCTATTAACTGCTTTGTTTGGAGAATGTAATTTGGGTATGTTGTAGGTTGTTATTGCTGAGATTTTTGCCATATATAGATATTTGTGAGTTACATGGTTGTTTTTAAATATTAGACATAGTTGATTTTATTTTGATTGATCATGGAGATGGTGCATATATTCTGAACTGATAAGAGTAGTTTGCTGCCGAATTGTACTTTGTTTACTCCTAGTTATGTTTTGGTTGCTTGATGACAAGCAATTGTTTAAGTTGAGAGTGTTGCTAACATATTTGAAGCTTTTAAGTCTGAATAATTGTGAGGTCTTAAGCAACTTTTGTTGTTTTTGATCATTTTTGTGTATTAATGCAGATACAAGTGATCGGGGAGAAAACCAAAGGAAAGAAGAATAAAACAGTTGAAATCTGGCGGAAATAAGCTGAAATTTATCTGACGATCATTTTGACCGTCATACATGGGACAGGCTGTCAAAGTCACCATCAAGATTAGACAGAACCTGAGAATATTAGATGAACTGTGATGATGATTCGGAAGGGCCATCAAATATTTGACATCTCGTCATTGCCGTCAACCAGAGGGCAGAGTATGCTAATTTTCAGTGACGTGTGACGTCAGTTTGCAAGCACCGTCAAGATCTTTCACATGCCATCAAGATTACCGTCTGAAGAGTCAAAAAATAATAGTTCACTAGAATCATTCACTACATCTCGCACACGTCGTCAGAGGTTTGGCGCGCCATCAAAAGCATCATCGCCTAATCCCAAGAGAAAACTTAAACTTTAATTTTGTTTCCTTAATTAGGGTTGACTATTTAAAGACTTGTTTTAGGGTTTTTAAGGAGAATCGGTCATTATCTATCGAACATTAACTCTGAGAAGAGGGGGACGTACATTGCCCTCTTTCATCAATTATTCTTCTTATTTTTTATCAACTATTTTTTATCTTCCATCTTGTGATTAAGTTGAAGAAACTACTTGTTGTTTTTCATCCATTCGTGAGTTTATCCTTATCATTATGAATTCAACTTGTTATTTCGTTCATCAAATCATGAGCGGCTATTCCATTAGCCGGAGTTATGGGATCCATGGATTAGGGTTTGATATGATGCTAGGTGTTTAATGGATTCAAAGAGTAGTAGAACATCTTGAAATTATTTTGTTTTAACTAAAATCTAGTGGTTGCAAACATTAGATTATGCCTTAGGTTTTATTTGCTTCTAATGGAGAAATAGACTAGAGGTCATAAATTATCAACAGGGACTCGGAAGCTACCAACCTTCTGTTTAATGATTGATGTCATAACTGGATTAATCTACCTAAGATAACATCCTATTGGAAATAGATAA
>NW_025893284.1:0-6602 GCF_002878395.1 Capsicum annuum
ATGTTGACTGAGCTCCAAAGATAAAGAGATTGTATAGAACAGATAAACGGAAATGGAAAAAATACCCAAATGCCCAGCAACCACATAGTAAAGCTAGTGAGAATATAAGGATAAACTACCTACACAAATCCAAGAAGCTAACATAGTTAGGTTAAGGAAGTATTAAGGATTAACTATCCTATTCCATCCATACTCAGAATCTCAATAATATACCATATATCACTGGACAAAATACAAATAAAAAGGATGAAAGGAAAATATACCATAGTATACAAGCCAAGAAATGAATATACAATCTAAATATGACGGAAGGAAGGGATATAAGATATTATCATAGCTATATATGGATATATATATATATGTGTGTGTGTACATAATCAAAGTCAACTCAAGGTACAACCTAAGTCCTCAAACTTACATCATAAGGCCTCATAACCATAGAATGAAATAGTTCTAGTATACTCAAGCTTTCTAATTCATACATCTAAGCATGAGATAATTACCATAATAAATCAACCTTGAAAGAAGGAATCCAAAACATACCTCAAATCTCAATATAAAATCGTCAAACATTCTATCACGTACTAATCATAATAGTGATAACAACCATACTAATAAAAATATCAATGTGAATAACTAGCTAGTCTAGAAAATCAATACCTAACCGGGCCTATTATAAATCCCCACCACCATAGGCCCGAAAAGGTTCAACCAGCATACAACACACCACAAGCCATACTTATCACCTATACCTAAGAAACCCCTCACATGGCTAATAAATATAGGCCCATACTGGTGATAGGCGATGCACATACAATAATAAATACAAACAGTATCCATAATACCATAACTGATACAAGTGTCATAATGTAACCAAGTTTATAACCTCAAAACACCAACACTATCATCAATTTCTGGACTCAAATCAGAGCTCATATCATGAACATCATAAACATCATCATATTCATAATCATCATCATCATCCTGCTTCATTCAATCTTGGAGGTATATACATATATGCATATATGTTGATATAACACAGTTAGTACCGTGGCTAAAAGAGCATAAGTTCATAAATCCACTGCCTGGGGTAAACTTTAGGACTAAATAATCATAGGGGTGTAGAAAGGGTTGGAATCTCTCTTTTCAGAGTAAATAGTAGTAGTAAAAATGTTGACCAGTGTCTACCTTGGTCGAATCTTTAAGGCATTATTTTCAATCTCAATGCACTTAAGTCATCTATTAAGATAGTACGACTAATGTTATGAAGTAATCCATTTTTAAAGTGAAAAGTTGGCTTTAATCCCTTTTTAGAAAAAGGGTTGTAAAATCATATTCTAGTTGGAATTGTACCATTTACCATAATTAGTGATCTTGAATATGCCAGATCTATTCATGCCATCACCAGTATTAAAGCAATGAAATGATAAGAATCTATATATCGATAAACTACGACCATTTTCTTTATGAGGATGGAATACTTCCTGAAACCCAATGAATTAATATCATAAACATGGCCTTGGGCCCAATAATATTTATGGAATAACTGCGACATCATAATCCCAACCTTAGGGATGCATACATATTCAAAATTCATATCAATAATCATATCTATAAGCCACCTCACATCTATAAGCCATCTCATATTTACAAGGCATCTCATGTCATAAGGCATGTCACATCTATAGGCCACATTATATCTATGAGGCATATCATACTATGGGCCAAATTATATCTATATCTATATCATTTTTCATGTCGATGGGCCATATTATTAATCAACTCTAAAAGTCGTATCATGGCTACAAGCCATTAATCATAATCCAAGAAAAACCATCACCATTCACCAAGCCATAAAGTAACCTTATACTAAAGTCTAAATAGTCTCAACTATGTCTAACATTCATAAATAGGCCCACAAAGCTAACACAAGTCTTCGCCTAAGGTAAGCCGGAGGAGCCCACTTCTAATCCTCAAAATTTATATTTAGGTAATTTATACCATGAACTATGGTAGGATATATAAATTGACTTTTGGAGAGTACATAAGCCCTAATTAGCCCTAATATTGGAATTCCACCAAGGACGTGAGCAATTAAGTCAAATCCACCTAGATTATGCTTTTACGATAGCTAAATAGTCCAAACAAGGATACGCATACTAATCAGGCTTCGAACACCTAAACCACATCCCAAACCTATCATAATACCATAATAATACTACAAATTTGCTCAATATAAGAAGAAAGTAATAGGATTCAAGAAGTATAATAAGTATTTCACCATATGAGTCAAATCACTCATCTAATCCCCAAATTTTAAAAATTAAGACTAATTCATGTTCTACCCTCAATCAATATTAATAATCTCTTTTACATACAATATATAACACATACAATCTTGTGAGTAAAGTAGATAAAAACCTACTTCGAAGCCAAACCGTAAATCTTTGAATCATACACAAAATGTTTTTCTTCACTCCATGATCTTAAAAAATTGCCACACTATCAAAATTATAATATACACATCATTAGGAGTCAAACGAGACCCATATTACCATATAATTAGTCGGGTCAAATTTTGAGTCAAGAACAAGCCCACTGGGCCCATAAATAGAATTCAAAATTGAACTCATCATGAGATCCCTCGAAGGACAAAGAAGTTATGCTTAAAAGTTGAGATAAACAGAGCACAAATTGGGTCTCAAATCAACCCTTAAAATTTAGGAATTCAAGGCCCTAATTTCTAAGAATTTACCATAAAATCGAATCAATCTTACCTTGAATTCAAAGGCAAATCACAAAAATTTGTTATTCAAACTTTAAGATCACCCACAAGCTTCAATCCTATGTTTCTCAATTTCTAGGGTTTAGCTTTCTTTGAAATGGATGAGAAAATGGGCAAAATAAGCTGAAAAGGGTTTATTTATACCCATTCCAGGTACTCAAGTATCATTATTATGACTCAACTATTGTTGTCATGATATTTTATGATTACACAAAGAAGTCACGATCATAATTTATGGCCATCGTAATCATGATTTGTCATATAGGGTAAATTACATATGGCGATCATGATTTACCCTTTATGGTAGCATTTCAGAATAAAACTTACATCACAATCGTGATTAATAGCCTACAATCACTATTTCACAAGTAACCTAGTGCACCAGATTTTCTATGTCCAAAATGGACTTCGATTGAGTGTTCAAGATTTGTTCGAAACACCGTACACGTAAACAAACTATGATATAACAATAAATTCGATGCTCCAAACTCAATGGAACCATCCAAACTTTCATTTAAGATTATTTTGACTAAATATGAGGCCCACACCTATAGTTGTATTTTTCACATAGTCTGTCCAATAGCCCAAAATGAGTTTGGAAGTCTCAAAACCTGAACCAAGGGTCACTCTATATTAAAATTGATATTCCAAAGCTAATGGCACTATCAAAATTCTCATCCGAGTTCATACACAAAGATTTTTAGTTTGAGACCATATCTTAATCAGTGAAAGCTCTAAGACTTTGAAATGAGCCTTAAATCCAAATGAATTATACGATCACTAAACCAACAGTTCTAATAAGTCATAAATGACTTGTAGCCACTTTGGAAAGGCTCAAAATGTCAAAAATACATTAAAATCAAGGAAATAATCTTGAGGGTCATTACATCTCTAGTTTTCATGTCCAGCGTTAGGGGTTTTCCAACTACTGAAATAATGAAAAAATTACTGCTTTAGCAAAGAAATTTGAGGGAATATCTGGCTTTGATATCCACGCTACTCCAGTGGTCCTTTCCACATATGGTTCAAACCATGGATCCCACTTCAATGTTCTCTCATCTACCAATGCATCTTATTTGTATTAATGTAATATGTTGTAGTTAAAAGTAGATACACATAGTCCTTATGTCCTTCAATACTAATTAGAATATATCATGTATCTAATATTCCAATTGTGCATTCTCCTATAATACTACACTATCTAGGGATTGACTTCTTCAACTCTTTAATGTTAGGTTTGCCGTAGGAAAATTTCCCTATTATAGTATATTATAGATTTTCTTGAATGATCAAGCTTCTCATTTATGATGATTTACATGTAATGTTATGTTTCCCTTATAGCATGACTATAAGTTTTGGTGGAACCTTGGGTATGTTAGAGTTGATTGTTTTAGGTTTCAATATATTTGCGTAATTGAGTGTATTAGCTACTGCTTGTGGACCATTGTTGGGTTCACTAGTATTATTCGTATTTGGTTTTTCCAGAGAGTTATTCCCATTGGAGGTAGTGTCCATGTTGTTCGGCATTTTAGGAAAATTAGATTTTAGGTTTAGAGTTATAGAGAGCATTTTTTCATGAATCCACCTAAGTTCCTTGGGTCTAAGGTAAATGAGGATCCTTAGTTCTTCATTAATGAGGTGAAGAAAATTAATCAAATTGTGTATGTTACAATAGAAAAAAGTGCGAAATTAGTGTCTTATCAATTGAAATATATTGCTTATAACTAGGTTACTATATGAAAGGAAGTTAAGGGTGAGAATATAGTTCCTATGAGTTGGGATGTGTTTCAGATGGTTTTTTGGATAGGATTTTTCCTTATTAGATGAGGTAGGCTAAGGTGAGGAGTTCATACACCTTAGACAAGGCTCTATATTGGTAAAAGAGCATTGCCTCAAGTTCACTCAGTTTTCCAAGTATGCACCAGAGTTGTTACTACATTCTTGGGATCATATGAGTAAGTTTATCACTAGAGTATTGGACTCAGTAGTCAAGGAGTGTAGGATTGCCATTTTCATTGGGGATAAGTATATTTCTTGATTGATAACTCATGTTCAAGAGATTGAGGCTAAAAACTTGAAGAAATGAGAAAGAGAGAATAAGAGGGCTAGAACCGGGCAGTTTGAGTATAGTCAACCATGGTCATGAGGGAAACCATTCTAAGTTTTAGAGTATTTGTATCTCCTGTATCATCTTCAACCAGTTCCCCTGCCCCTAGGACTAAGGAAAAATAGTAGGGTAGGGCACCAATTTCTAGATCTCACGATAGCATTATTGGGGGATGTAGTTATTTGGCTTGTAAGAGATGTGGTAGAAATCATTAGGGTTATTGTTTGGCTGGAAGAACAATATGTTATGGATATGGGAATATAGACCATAGGTTGAGGGATTGCTCCTCTCCAAGAAGGGGAAATAGGGATGCTCGCCCACAGGCTCAACCCACTACTTCAGCAATTCAAACAGGCTACTTGATTTAGCAGCAGGGCATATTTTCTAGCATCAGTAACAGTCAATGTTAGAACTGATTTTATGCAATATTCATTTTCCAAGAGCATGAGAGCTCTCTAGATGTAGCCATTGGTATGCTTTGTGTCTTTCATTTTGATGCTTATGTGTTGTTAAATTTGAGGTCAACCTTTTATTTTGTAACCCCACTTATTGTTGTGAAGTTTGGTGTATTTCTAAGAGTGTTTCTGAACTTTATTTAGTTTTTGCTCCTACATGAGTCAGTCGTTGCTAAAAGATTATATAGAAAGTTCCCTATTATAGTCCTCCATAGGGTTACTTTAGTAGATTTAATAAAACTAGAGATGGTAGATTTTGATGTCATCCTTGGCATGGATTGGATTATTCATGCTATGATTTAGTAGATTGTTGCACTTAAGTAGTGAAGTTTTAGTTTTCTAATGAGTGTATCCTCTAGCGGGAGTGTAGTTCAGTTACTCCTAAGGGTCATTTCATCTCTAATTTTTAAGGCTAGAAAGTTATTTTCAAAGGGGTGCATCTATCACCTAGTTTGAGTTAAATATACTAGGCCTGAAACTCCAACCATTTAGTCAGTTTATATAGTCAATGAATTTCTTGGAGTCTTTCTAGATGATCTGTCAGGGTTCCTCTCGATAGAAAAATCAAATTCAATATTGATCTCTTTGTAGATACTCAGCCCATCACTATTCCTCCCTACCAAATGGCTCTATCAATACTTGAGGAGTTGAAGGAGCAGCTTAACGAACTCTTAAATAAGGGGTTCATCAGACCTAATGTTTCTCTATGGGGTACTCTAGCCCTATTCGTGTGCAAAATGGATGATACTCTCAGAATATGTATGGATTACAGACAATTAAACAAGGTCACCATAAAGAAAAGTACCCCATCCCTAAAATTGATGACTTTTGACCAGCTTAAAGGCACCCATTGGTTTTAAAGATAGATCTTAGATCGGTATGCCATAAATTGAAGGTTAGAGAATGTGACATTCCAAAGACTACTTTCAGAACACTATATGGTCACTTTGAGTTTTTGGTTATGTCTTTTGGTCTAAAAAAATAATCCTACAACCTTTATGGATTTAATGAACATGGTCTTCAAGCAGTATATGGATATGTTTGTCATTGTTTTCAAAAATGATATACTCGTCTACTCTCAAAGTGGGGAGGAAGATAAAGACTATTTGAGAATAGTATTACAGACCCTTAAAGATCATAAGTTGTATGCAAAGTTTAGTAAGTGTAAATTTTGGTTGGAGGCATTTACCTTTTTAGGGCAGGTGATTTTTGGTGCAGGTATTCATGTAGACCCTCAAAAAACAGATGTAGTGAG
>NW_025893285.1:0-2488 GCF_002878395.1 Capsicum annuum
AGTTTGTCCACCCAAATGGACACGAAAAATTAAATAATCCATATTAGGATGATCCCCAGCCTCCCTGGCATGCCCCGATCAATTTTTGGCCCATAACACTCCCGGAACATGGGCCCACCCCCAAAATCGTGGCCTATAGCACACGAATTTGGCCCAAAAATGTCCCGTTTGCATAGTTTTACCTGTTTGTCCACCCAAATGGCCACAAAAAATTAAACGAACCATATTGGGATGATCACCAGCCTTCCTGGCATGTTTCGATTAATTTTTGGTCTACAGCATGCACGTACCCCAAGCCAACCCCCAAAACCGCAGGCTATAGCACACAGATTTGACCCAAAAATTCCCCGTTCACACAATTTCACTTTTTTTCCACCCAAATGGCCACGAAAAATAAAATAGACCATACTAGGACGATCGTCTGCATCGCTGGCATGCCCCGATTGATTTTCAGACCACCGCACATATGGACCCCGGGCCCACCCCAAAATCATGGGCTATTTCACACAGATTTGGCCCAAATTTCCCCGTTTGCACTGTTTCACCTATTTATCTACCCAAATGTCCAATAAAAATTAAACATACCATACTGGGATGATCCCCAGCCTCCATGGGATGCCCCGGTCAATTTTTGAACCACAGTACGCCCGGACCCCGGGCTCACCAATGAAACCGCGGGCTGTAGCACAAAGATTTGGTCCAAAATTGCTGCATTCGCACTGTTTCAATAGTTTGTCCACCCAAATGGCCATAAAAATTAAACGGACTACACTGGGATGATCCCTAGCCTCCCTGGCATACTTCTATAGATTTTTGTCCCACAGCACGGCCGGGCCGCAGGCCCACCCCCAAAACTGTGGGCTACAGCACACAGATTTAAACCAAAAATACCACGTTCGCACCGTTTCGCCTGTTTGTCCACCCAAATAGCCATGAAAAATTAAATGAACCATACTGGGATGATCCTCAGCCTCCCTGGCATGCCCCAACAAATTTTCAGCCCACAGCACACCCAGACCCAGGTCCACCCCTGAAACCTTAGACTATAGCACACAGATTTTGCCTAAAAATTCCCCATTGGAACCATTTTTTCTGTTTATATACCCAAATGGCCACAAAATTAAACGGACCACACTGTGATGATCTCCAACCTCCATGGCATGCCCCAGTCAATTTTCAACCTACAGCACGCCCAAACCCTGAGCCCACGCCCAAAACCATGTGCTGTAGCAGACAGATTTGGCTCGAAAATATTCCGTTCACACCGTTTCACTTGTTTGTCCACCCAAATGGACATGAAAAATTAAATGAACCATATTGGGATGATCCCTAACCTCCCTAGAATGCCTCGATAAATTTTTGGCCCATAGCACCCCTGGACCCCAGGACCACCCCCAAAACCATGGGCTATAGCACTCAGATTTGGCTCGAAAATGCCCCGTTTGCCTCGTTTCGCCTGTTTGTCCATCCAAATGGCCACAAAAAATTAAACGGACCACACTAGGATGATTCCCAGCCTCCTGACATGCCCCAATCAATTTTTGGCCCACAACACGCCCGGACCCCAGGCCCACCCCCAAAACCGCGGGCTATAGCACACAGATTTTTTCTGAAAATTCCCTGTTTTCACTGTTTTGTTTTTTTGTCCGCTCAAATGGCCACAAAAAATTAAACAGACAATACTGGGATGATCCTCTACGTCCTGTCATGCTCCGGTTAATTTTTAGACCACAGCTCGCACGGACCCTTGGCCAACCCCCAAAACCATGGGCAAAAGCACACAGATTTAGCTTATAAATTCACCGTTCACACTATTTCACCTGTTTGTCAACCCAAATGGCCACAAAATATTAAACGGACCATACTAGGATGATCCCCAGCCTCCTTGGGATGCCCCGATTAATTTTTGGACCACCGCATGCCCGGACCCCGGGCTCACCCATGAAAATGCCCCGTTTGCATCGTTTTGCCTGTTTATCCATCTAAATGGCCACAAAAAATCAAACGAACCATACTGAGATGATTCCTAGCCTCCCTGGCATGCCTCAGTTGATTTTTGGTCTAAGCATGCCCGGACCCCAAGGCCACCCCCGAAATCGTGGGCTATAACACAGATTTGGCCAGAAAATGCCCCTTCGCATTGTTGTGCCTGTTTGTCCACTCAAATGGCCACAAAAACATAAATGTACCATATTGGGATGATACCCATCCTCCCTGGCATGCCCCGGCCAATTTTTGGCCCATAGCACGCCCAGACCCTGGGCCCACCCCCAAAATCATGGGCAATAGTACACAAATTTAACCCAAAAATGCCCCGTTTGCACCGTTTCGCCTGTTTTTCCACCCAAATTGCGACAAAAAATTAAACGGACGATTCTAGGGCAATCCCCAGCCTCCCTGGCATGCAGTGATTGATTTTCGGCCCACAGTACGCCTGGACCTTGGGCCCTCCCCCAAAACTGTGGGCTATAGCACACTGGCCCAAAAA
>NW_025893286.1:0-2897 GCF_002878395.1 Capsicum annuum
ATTTATATTT
Source organism: Capsicum annuum (assembly GCF_002878395.1). NCBI lineage: Eukaryota > Viridiplantae > Streptophyta > Magnoliopsida > Solanales > Solanaceae > Capsicum > Capsicum annuum. Next base: position 11 of record NW_025893286.1, read on the forward strand.
TTTTTATTAAGGCATTATATTCGTAGATGGCAAAACCTTTTCCTATTATAGTTGCATGCATGTGAATTCCAAGGTTATGGGTTGGTTCTCTCGGGACTTCACGGCTACGAGTGCCTGTCCGCCCCAATAGGATTTGAGGCATGACAATTATGTCCAGGTAAATTCTTGCCAATAGATGTGAAGGATCCCACATTCATGGTTAAGAGTTTACAAGCCTCTTTTCCATAACTCGATCATTAACTTGTCACTCATCCCAAGCCAAAGATCGTCTGAAATAGAAGACTATCTTTTTTGTCGATCAAGTCGAACTACATCCCTAGAAGACTAGGCTGGGCTCTACGTAGAAAACTAGACTGCATTCTAACCTCCCCACCAAATTCCTTTATTCCCCAGCTTCTCGATTTATCAAAAGCTCTAAAACCGCGATAGTTGGTGAATTTTCTTGAAAATCGTGCTTAAAATCAAGCTTTATAAACTACAAGTGGCCTAAATTCTCATGCAACCTGAGATATGTAGGAAACCTGATACCGAGGGAAGGCTATAACTCCATGGAACTCGTGCGGAAAACCAACCTCTCTTAGATACGAATTTGTGGTCGGACAAAAATTGGGAATATCAACCTCCCTTTGTTGTTGACACCTAATTTTTGCCCTCTACAACTACGTTTAATCTCGAGTTTCTTCAATTTTTAATAAAATAACAATATTTATTTTATCGAATAAAGAAACTTTTCAAAAGTATTTATTGGGGTAATTTCGTTATTTTAAGTAGTGATTATAAATTATCGTATTCAGTTGTACGAAGTTGTAATGTTGTTACTTAAATATCTATTTTTATAAAAATGTCGAATTTTGATCAAGGTTGTCTTGAAATAAATTATAATGACTAAAATCTTGATTTAAGTACAATTTATTCTTGAAAATAACTTATTCGAATAAATATATGTTTGAGTTTATAGAATCAAGAAGCTCAGAGTTAAATGAGATATTAATCCATTTCGAATTTTCATTTAATTTGGCCATAATTGAAATCAAATTGGCCACAATTGCGATGCAATTGGCCAATTGATCTTCAATTTGGCCAAAACTTAAATGAATGGCCAAATCCCCAATTTGGACCCAATTAGCAAATCAGTAGCAGCCCAATTACCCTTAATGGATCATCACCAACAGCCCAAGCCACACTATCCTACTTCCATTAATAACCTGGCCCAATTCCATTCTCCTCTTCAAACATAAACCATCAGAAAACAACAATAACATCAAAGACCTTCATCAATAAAGGACAACTCTTCTCAACCATCGCAACAGTACCAACGTTAGCCTGGCAATCTGACCATACCCACGAACCCAACTAACCCATCTCTCTCTTCAACTCGACCCTTTGATTAAGCCATTTTCTTTGATGAGAGTTCTAGAAACTGGACACCTCACGTACCACAATGGCTCAAATCCATGAATCTCGGTAACAATGGTACGATTTCATACATGTATGTCACAATTTCATTGGCTCTTGGCAGAAATTCATTTTCCCTAAATCTTATTGGTCCACCAATTTCAAAATTGGTACAATCAGTATAATTTGTTGGGGGTAATCCAATTTTGAAAGATTTTGAATTCCTTTTTTTTTTAAGTTCCTAACCTACCCCTAATTCATCTTCTATATAAAGACCCATTTGAGTCTCTGTTAGGGGATTTTTCTTGGAGAGGGAGGGGGGGGGGGGAATTGGAGGGTTTTTGAAATTCAAAGGTTGGAGAATTAGGGTTTAAAATTTTTAGGGTTCAAGAAAGAGGCTTTGAAATTCTGGGGTTGGAAAATTTGAGTGCATAAAATTTTTCCAAGAAAAGCTAGGTCGAAAAGAGAGGAAAATGGGACTCGTGAAAGAGGAACTTTTATTTAACAAAGATTTTAGGAAGAAGAGGTCAGCTAGTTGAAATTTACGTAATGGCATCGAGCTTTCCAGTGATGGTGGAGTCCAACGTTAGTTCGTATTCCTGTTTTGCTGCTCTCGAATAGGTAATGCCCTTTTTCCATTCAAGCTTTGATCTCTTCTGCTTCATCTCGATCTTCTGTAGTCATGAATAAATTTTCAGTATGATTGTATGCTGGGTTGTTTGCTGGTAGATGGCTTCGATAGCCGTAGTTAATTGTTGGTAGATTTCCGATTTGATACTCTCATTTTGTGTACTGCTATGGCTTGAATAGCTGGTTGACTAGTTAAAGTTTATTACTATGATGGTGTTTAAGAGTCTTAAACTAATATTGTTCTGGTCGTAATTGTTATTTGATAGTGTTTTGTCTATTGTTACTATTGGATGGAGTCTTAATTATCGAGCTAGCAGTGCTTCTAGCAGAGCTACCTCTCAAGTTTCTTTGGCTTCTCATATGCCAAAAGGATAATGAGCAGGATCCTAAAGCTTATCAGAAAGTCCTAGGTTTTTTTAAAGACCATTTCATTCTAATCTGTCAGAATAGTGAGGAGGATTGGACTAATAGTCATCCTTTCTGTAGTTTTTTAGCGTTCTTGTTAGTCTCATTTTCCTCGTTTCTATTTGGACGTGACTGTCTCTAAATCTTTGAAATGAAGTTTTATTTTCCTTGCTGTTGTTAGTCTTGTATCCCTTATTTGAAGTCATTTGAGAAATCGTTGAAATCAGTTTAGTCAATTTGCCTTTGAAGCAAAAGTTTTGTTAAGTCTCTTTGGTTTACAATGTCTAAGAGGCTTAACCAAATTGAAAACTCATGATCCTGTGAAAATAGAACTAAAGATTAAACGCTCATGACATGTTTTCGTCTTTGAAAGTTCTTAATCCAAATCTACCTGGGGGTATTGTTTGGTCACAGTGAGTGTTGTTCTCTTTCCTTTCCTTGCACGTATGCTTCACTT
>NW_025893287.1:0-2283 GCF_002878395.1 Capsicum annuum
AAAGGATTTTCCTTGTTCGTAACCCCACATACCTTAGATGATGACCTAGATGAACAATCTTGCTTTTTGAGACTCTATTTGCACTCTTGAAAGAGGATTCATGAAGCCCTTGGTTTAGGGATCTCAAATCTTCAATCAATTGGGAAAAAGAATTGTGGAATCTTGATATTCGTGGTAACTTAGCATATAATGCTTCTAAAAGGCTTTAATATTGTGTTTGGATAGATTGAGGATGGGAAAAGGACCATTTTGCCCTTATTGACATCGGGCTGGAATGCAGAAATTGCCCTATCTGGACTGGCTAGGGCACCGTTGTCCCTAGTCTGCCGGACTTGGCAAGGAATCACCATGCCCATCACGGTAACCCCCAGGTACCGGACTGGCTGAGTTACCGCGGGCTAATCACCCTGAGCTACTATTTTGACATGCCAAACATGGCCTTATGCTCATCCAAAAATTCTGAAACTTACCTAATTTGTACTCTTGAATTGCCCATCATGAATCAACAAAAAATTCAATTATCAGAGGTCCGAAAGGTCAAAAATAAAATCCTCAATGTTCGAAAGCTTAATCATTGACTAACTCCCATAACTTAGCCAAATTTTTTAAGTGTGAGACCTCTTCTGGCTTGCTTTAAGGGGCTTAGAAAATAAGGAATTTTACGAGATCTTACAATATCTTCCCCTTGGGAACATTCATCCTCGAATGTCACTAGTTAGTCTAAGAATACTGAGGAATCTGAGGATACATGATAGCATGCACAACTGAAATAAGACTGCTAAACTGGTTCAAAATTATTCTGAGCTTCTGAGATAATATTTGAGCGCATGAACTTATAATAAGAATAACTATATAGATTAATCTATGATTAGTAAAAAATATGAATTAAGGAAGAAGAGGTGAGGGTATATAACGCCACAAAAATCTATCCCGAGACGTCACACGATGCTTGGAACCACATGTGATCCCAAGCTAACCCATGAAATGGCATACTGATAAGCAACTGAATTATGGCATAATAAATAATTATTTTCTATGTGGAAACATTGTCATACTAAAGATCTAAAATCGATACAATACTGATGAACCTTTACAATCTGATAAATCTGAAGGATGAAACTGAAATTTACATAACTGACTCTGACTTACATTATGAAGCCTCTAATGTACATACTATACATAGTTGGGACATGCGTCCAACTACCACTAATCAATACATATGAAAGTAAATAAATTGTACATGAACTAAAACTATTTAGAGTTCCTGAAGTAGGAGAACTCATCACCTGTTGGCTAGAATCTGGAACTGTCTGATCGTGATGTGTAGGCTATAAATGGTACCTACATTATAAGAAAATATGGCCACACAGGTGGATATATGGATTAGTACTTATGGAATATACTGAGTATGGATGGGTGAATGCAATAAGTAAAATTGATTTTATACGAGATCGTAAAACATGTATGTTAAGTGTGAGTAAACTCAACAATAACAATCCCACTGTATTCCCACATAGTGAGGTCTGGGGAGGGTAAGATGTACACAGTCCATACCTCTATCTCTAAAGAAGTAGAAAGGTTATTTCCGATAGACGCCCTGCTAGAGACACAGAATACTAAACAAATTCATAATATAGCATGGAACAAGATGGCATAACATAAATACGACAGCCACAAGTAATAGTAAATAGAGAAAAGTAAACAGATTTGTAATAAAGCATAAAACAAGGTATCAAAACAAGAATAATGCCCCCACCAAGTAATTCCCTACACTAGCGACCCAAACTGACCCTAGCCTTCTGCCCTTATTCGCATCTTCTAGATCTTTCTATCTAGGGTCATGTTCTCAGTGAGCTGTAACTGCTCCATGTCCTGCCTAATCACCTCTCCCCAGTACTTCTTCGGCCTACCCCTACCCCGCCTAAAACCATCCAAAGCTAGCCTCTCACACCTACAAACAGGGGCATCGGTGCCCCTCCTTATCACGTGTCCAAACCATCTCAATCGAACTTCCCGTATCTTATTCTCCACTGGAGTCACACCAACCTTTTCCCTGATAGTCTCATTCTGAACTCTATCCCCCCTAGTTAACCCACAAATCTATTGCAACATCCGCATTTCCACCACCTTCATTTGTTGAATGGGGGAGTTTTTAACTGGCTAACACTCCTCTCCATACAATATGGCCGGACGGATTGCCACCCTGTAAAATTTACCTTTAAGCTTGGGCAGCACCTTTTTATCACACAACACCCCCGAGGTAAGCTTCCACTTCATCCATAC
>NW_025893288.1:0-1105 GCF_002878395.1 Capsicum annuum
TAGTCGGAATAATTAAAATTATTAAATAATTATTTATTAAATTTTCGACTACTATAGTCGGAATATTTATAATTTTTAAATAATTATTTATTAAATTTCCGACTACAATAGTCGGAATATTTATAATTATTAAATAAATATTTATTAAATATCCGACTACATTTCCGACTAAAGTAGTCAAAAATTTTCGACTACTGTAGTCGGAAATATTTTTCCGACAAGCTATATTCCGACTACCTTCAAGCAGTCAGAACTACCTTAATTTCCGACCATATTCCGACTACACTGGCCGTCGAAAATTTAATATTTTCTAGTAGTGTCATATGTTATTGTTCGCATTTGTATTTAAATTTTATAGTTCACACTTGTATTTATATGTTATAATTCACATTTATATTTGTATTTTATAATTCGCATTTGTATTTGTGTTTGCTAGTTTGCATAAATGAAAAAAAGGAGAAAAACGAAAAAGAAAAAAAGAAGGAGAAAAAAATAAAAATATAGAAAAAAAAGAAGGACAAAAAGGGAAAAGGAAAAAAAGAAAAGAAAAAACTAAAAGGAAAAAAAGTGAGAAAAGAAAAAAGAAAGAAAAAAAAAAGAAAAAGAAAAAATGAAGAAAAAAATTGAAAAAGCAAAAAAAGAAAAGAAAGAGTAATAAAAAATAGAGAAATGAGAGAAAATACATGAGAGAAGATATCAATTGTAATTAGAGATAATTAATAGGTAAAAAGGGGTTATGAATTGTGATTAATTAAAATTTAAGCTAAATAGGATAATTAGGAGTTTATGTTTGCTAAGCCTTGTAGTTATTTCAAAAAAAGACAGAATTTTCTTCAAATAAACTTTATCATTAATTACTTATTTTAATGATTTTTCATGATTTAATACTAAATATCAATTAATAGGAGTAGCAGGGTAAAATAACTATATTAATTATTATTATTTTTTAATTTTGTCAAGTCAAAATGTAATAAGTAAAAATGAACGGGAGACTATTGCTACTATCCCATCTATTTTTATTGATATGCGATTTCATTGCTCACCGTAATCAACCATTATTATCCACAATCACCACCCGTTACCACAAGAGCACGTTCATCAATCA
>NW_025893289.1:0-3321 GCF_002878395.1 Capsicum annuum
GTGTTTACATTTTAATTTGGAGAAAAAACAATTAATACTAAGGGTAAAAAAGAAAAAAGAAATTGTCTTGTCTTGATTAATGAAAAATGACAAGTAAAATGAGAAATCAAATTAAAAAATTTGGGACGAGTAAAATAGGACGAAGGGAGTATATAAAATTTTTTTAAACATGCAGGGGATTTTACTAGGGTATGCAAAATTATTTTTAACAAGTAGCGAGAGATCTTTTACAAAGTCTATACAGTCTGGTAGCATCATACAACTTACCACTTTTTGTTATATAAAATCCGGTTGAAATGTTCTCTTATTAGCCAGATGACAAATTCAACTAAAAAACATAATTTGACTTACCAAAGTCTCCTCTCAAGTAAATGTCAAAGTTGAAAGTGATGTACGAAATAAAATTTGACATAAAAAATTGGTCAAAGAGCAGTAGTTGCGGTAAGAACAACAACGCCAATAATGGTCAACAAGAAGAATATGAAGATGATAATGAATCAAAAGATGATGAATAAAGCATCAGCAATAATGAACAACAAATATCGTGAAGAAAGAGAAAATAACAACGGATGAGGAGAGAGAAAAATGCATCTTTTTTCCCTTCGTTTCCCATTATATTAACTAACATTTGGATCAAAGTGTAAATTTAAAAACGTGTAGGTTAATTTGAAATTTTCCAAAATTTCTTATTCCATAATTAAGTAATTTTCATCTCCACTCAATTATTAAGACTTGTGTCACCTTCACCTCATTTTAAAACTTTTTTGTTACCTGTAGCCCAAAGCCCCAAGAGACTTGACTTGGAGTGTTGTAATTTCATTGATTAGAAAAACTTGCTTAAATATATGAAGTCAGTAACTGACTGTTGCTAAAAAAAACTGCTAGACTAAGTCTATGGAGTCTACTGATAACTGAAAAAAAAGGACCTGAACTTAAAGATGCTAACAAACTTTAAACAAACTAGGAAAGAGAAACAGCTAAAACTTAGCAATTTATTTAGTCAGCGTTTAGTTTTTGCCTTGAGTTTAGATGCAATAATCCAACTTTAAACAATATTGCAATAATTGAGGCACAACAACACTTCTCTTGCATTGGGAGTTGCAAACTTTGAGTTTTCTTCGGAGGAACTCAAATATGTTAACATGAAAAGACTTTATAAACAGATCAGCAACTTGATTTCCTGACCTGCAGTACACTAGTTTCATCTCTCTTGCTTCTTGCACTTTTCTAAAATAAAATTGGATATTAAAATGTTTGTTTCTTGTATATAAAATAGGATTATAAGAAATAGTCATGGCTGCCTAATTGTCGACAAATATTTCAGTGCTTTATTGTTTTTGTAAATCAAGATCTATCAGGATCTTCCCTAGCCAAAGATCTTGATTTATGACTATTATTGCAAATATAAACTCACTTTTGTAGTCGACTGAGCCAGCATATCTTGCTTTTTTAGCACCATGAAAAATATTCTACACCAAGGCTAAAACAATAACCTAAAGTGTTTTTCATGTCATCACTTGATCTTCCCCAATCATTATCAGATAACTTTGTAACTTGAAATCCTGGCTTTTACTGAAGTTAACATACACCACAGTCCAACCTTGAAATTTCTCCATGTAGATTTGCTTTTACTAAATACAATTTCAAAAAACTAACTAGACATATAACTGAAAGATTTTCCAATCGTTCTAAGAAGCAACGGCGAGTAATAATCTTATAGTGTCAATTCGAGCAGCTGGAGCAAATGTTTCAGAATAATCAACTCCAAAAATTTGTGAATACCTTTCATAATAAGTCTTGGGATGGGCTTGTTAATAGATCCATCAACATTTAGTTATGTGCGGTAAATCCACTTCACACCAATGATTTTTCTATCTCGAGGTTTTTTTCACAAATTGTCAAGTCTTGTTCTACTCGATCTTTTTGCGATCCTTCTCCATTGCAGCTCAACATTTGGGATTTGAAATAGCTTCTTCAAATTAGAAGGTCTAATGGTCGCATTGCATCTCGAATATATGTTAGAGAATAACCTTGTTCCTCTCGCATGCTGATTATCATTGTTTTGAAGAAAGTCTGATAGATTCTTCTTAATTACATTGCTTATTCTTTATAAAAAATACATCTTTGCTTACCATAATTTTCCAGTATGAGGCTGAAAATTTTGGTAAGCTTTAGAGATTGTATTATAACCAATAAAGACTTTAGGTTCAACTTTTCTGTCTAATTTGTCTCTTTTAACCTGAGGAATATGAGAGAAACACAAACAATTGAAGATTTTTAAGTTTTTTAAGGACATCGTATACCCATGCCATGTCTCAAAAGGAGTTTTTCTCTCCACTGCAGCCTGCTCAGCAAAATACCAACAATTTTAGTTGCTTCTTTCCATAACTTCTTTGGTAGTCCCTTAACATACAACAAATACCTCGACATAGCCATTATCGTCCTATTCTTCCTTTTGTTGACACAATTCTGTTGTGGAGTATATGGGATAGTGAGTTGATGCTCAATCTATGCATTTTTACAAAAAAATTTAAATCGATCAAATGTGTAGGTTTGTCGGTTATTGACAGTTATCAACATCGATCGTAGACTCAATGGTTCAATGTGAATGGTTGTAGACCTTCACTAGCATGTTGTTTAAAGGAAAATAATTAAGGAATAAATAAATAAAGTGTGAAAATTTACACATATGGAGGAGTTTTAAAAAGTCACATGATCATGTTAGAGTCCTCACAAATTGGGGATAGTGATAGAAGGGGTGTGTAGATGGATAATGGTTGAACAATAAACATCCTCCAAACATACTTGTGTTTTGACAAACATTTGTCTGGGGATGTTATTTGTGCAACCACTACTCATTCATATACCCCCTTAATCACCATCCCCAATTTGTGTGGACTATTACACGATCATATGACTTGTTTAAACTCCTTCATAGGTGTAAAATCTCATAATTTATTTATTTTTTATTTAATTATTTCCTTTTAAACAATATGCTGTGAGGAGTTTAAAACCATGTACATAGAACTCGGGGTCTACCATTGATCTTGACAACTATCAATAATCGACCAAACTTATATGTCTACGATAGATCATATGAATCAATAGACCCTCAAAGCCCAAGTATGTTTAGAGAATGTTGTTTTTTCAACCACAACCCACCCATATACCCCTTAAATCACCACCCCTAATTGTTGATCAATTTTTATAATTTAGTTTTTTTAATTTAATTATTTTCTTTTAAACTATATGATACTGATGGTTCATTGATTCATCTGATCTACTATAGACCTATATGTATGGTCAAGAATTGACAGGGGC
>NW_025893290.1:0-1382 GCF_002878395.1 Capsicum annuum
ATGCCCAGCTGGACCAAGAAATCTCTAATCACACCATTATTACCTTATTAAGAACTCACACCCAAATGGGTTTCCAAGTCTGACAAATAATTCTTAATGCAGGTAAGAGAAAGAGGGACTTATCAATGTTGGTTCATGGATAGTGGATGCTCCAAGCATATGACTAAAAGAACAAAAAACTTTTTCTCACTAAACGTACTTCATGGTGGAAGTATCTCCTTTGAAAAATGAAAAAAAGGGAAATATTGAAGGTGTTGGCAAGATTGGAAAGTCTCATATTCATGTCATTGAAAATGTGTACTTTGTCAATGATTTAAACCATAGTCTTTTTAGTGTGCCACAAATTTGTGATAAAGAAAATAAAGTAAAATTTTTATCAAATGGTTACATTTGTAACTAATATTAGCTGAATTGGTGTGATTTTGAAGACTAGAGGAAACAAAAATATATATGTGGCAGATCTGACCTTAATTTTAGGTGATGAGATTGCACATATCACTACTCAAAGTGATAGCACTGAACTGTGGCACTGAAGACTAGTACATTTGAGCTCATCATTTCTGAACAAATTAGTTACAAGGACTTATTCCATGGTATTTCCCAAAGTTAAGTTTGCTGAAGACAAAATTTGTGAAGTATGTGCCAGAGGAAAACAGACCAAGTCCTAATTCAAACAAAAGAAATATGTCAGCACCAACAGACCTCTTGAAATGCTTCACATGGATCTTTGTGGACTTGTCACGCTTTGGTGTAGAAGTTGAAAGAAATACATTCTAGTCATTGTGGATGACTTCTCAAGATTTACCTGGACCATATACTTAAGGTGTAAGGAAAAACTTATGAATTACTCATAACGCTGGTGAGGAAGATTCAAGTCAAATATAATTCACAGGTTGCTGGGATCATGTAAGATAATCGAACAGAGTTTGAAATGCCAAGATGGATTAGTTTTATGCAGACCATAGAATCGGTCACAACTTCTCAACACCTAGAACTCCCCAACAAATTGGAGTTGTGGCAAGAAAGAATAGAACTTTGGTAGATATTGCAAGAAAAATATTAGATACTCTGCTCTCCTAAAAATTTTTGGGTTGAGGCAGTTAACACTACCAGTTATGTAATAAACAGATGTATGATTAGGTAAATATTAATAAAACTCCCTATGCATTTCTGAATAATAGGAAACCCAAGTCAGGTTACCTAAGAGCCCTTGGATGCAAGTTTTCTTATCCTAAATAATGGAAAAATTGATCTTGAAAAGTTTGACCCTCAGAGTGAGGAAGGGGTTTTTATTGGCTACTCATCAACAAAAAAAGCCTATAGAATTTTTAACAATAGGACCTTGTGTGTAAAAGAAAGTTTCCATGTTATTTTTGATGAAT
>NW_025893291.1:0-6633 GCF_002878395.1 Capsicum annuum
TTTATCCCGCATCGCCAGTTCTGCTTACCAAAAATGGCCCACTTGGAGCTCCTGATTCTGTGGCACGGCCCGACAAAGTAGCCACGGGCCCTACACCCAAGTCAAATGAAAGATTTGCATGTCAGTATCGCTGCGTGCCTCCACCAGTGTTTCCTCTGGCTTCGCCCCGCTCATGCATAGTTCACCATCTTTCGGGTCCCAACAGGTATGCTCACACTCGAACCCTTCTCAGAAGATCAAGGTCGGTCGGTGGTGCACCCCTCGGGGGGATACCACCAATCAACTTCCTTACGCTTTACGAGTTTACTCACCCGTTGACTCGCACACATGTCAGACTCCTTGGTCCATTTTTCAAGACGGGTCGAATGGGAAGTCCACAGGCCATCGTTCGTAGTGTACAGATGCTGAAGCACGCCGGAGGCACACGCCGCCTTCCATAATCAAGGAGACGGCGTTCCACGAGCTTATCGAGAGCCCAAGTTTGGACACCCCCCAATCCTCGCTAGTCCACGCCCCGAGTCGATCGGCGGATTGGCTCGTCGCAATTCTACATCCGATTGGGGTGCATTGCAAGCCCCTATCCGCTTCCCTCCCGATAATTTCAAGCACTCTTTGACTCTTTTTTTAAAGTCCTTTTCATCTTTCCCTCGCGGTACTTTTTCGCTATCGATCTGTCGCTCGTATTTATCCTTGGACGGAATTCACCACCCGATTTGGGATACATTCCTTAACAACCCAACTTGTAGATAGTGCTTCGTGGTACAACAGGGTTTGGACACAGTGGGACTCTCACCCTATCTGGCGCCCCCTTCCAGGGGACTTGGGCCCTGTCCTTCGCTGAGGACACTTCTCCAAACTATAAATCGGATGAAATATCCGCACGATTTTAAGGCTAGCCTATTCCTGGTTCACTCCCCGTTACTAATGAAATCCTTGTAAGTTTCTTTTTCTCCGCTTATCGATATGCTTAAACTCAGCGGGCAATCTCGCCAGACCTGGGGTCACGGTTGGAGTGCCTAAGCACAAAAGGGTCCTGGAGTCTGGACGCGCGATGCGCTATAGTCGAAAAAACAATAAGAGTTGAGATAAAACCACAACTTTCCACGATGTACATTGACATGGACTCACATTTAGGCCAGCTATGAGCTCGAGGTACGCAGGAGGCCAGTATCTGCCCCATGACAACAGCGAGCCCTGTGATTGTGGCGGGATGCGAGGGGGGCGATGCGATGCGATGCATGATGCCTAGGCAGATGTGCCCTCGACCTAATGGCTTAGGGTGCAACTTGCATTCAAATACTCTATGGTTCTCGGGATTCAATAATTCACACCAAGTATTGCATATTTCTACGTTCTTCATCAATGTGAGAGCCGAGATATCTATTGTCGAGAGTCGTTTTTGTTTACAAAATAAGCATAGGTCCCCCAACACACGTCGCGGATGGAGCGCGAGGGGAAAGATATTGATTTATGTATTCCTTGGCGCTTTCTGCACTGGGGACATGGGGGAGGCGCTCATGAGGAGTGCTGTAGCACCCCGCCCGTGCGGACACCCCAGTTGTTAAAAATATTCACGGGTTATTTTGCTGTTCAGGTTTCGACAATGATCCTTCCGCAGGTTCACCTATGGAAACCTTGTAACGAATTCTCCTTGCTCTAAATAATAAGGTTCAATGGATTTCTCGTGACGTCGCTGGCAGCGAACCGCCCACGTCACCGCGATTCGAAGATTTCACCAAATCATTCAATCGGTAGTAGCGACGGGTGGTGTGTACAAAGGGCAGGGGTGTAGTCAACGCTAGATGATGACTCGCGCTTACTAGGAATTCCTCGTTGAAGACCAACAATTACAATGATCTATCCCCATCACGATAAAATTTCAAAGATTACCCAGGCGTGTAGGCCAAGGCTATAAACTCATTGAATACATCAGTGTAGCGCGCGTGCGGCCTAGAACATCTAGTGCTCAGCGATAAACCAAAAACAACGTCGGTGCATGGAGGCCTGTCGTAATTAGAGGTTTTTATAACCATCGAGTGCAATGCTAGAGACACGTCCAATGACAAATGCCTACGGTCATATAATGGCCTACCATGGTGGTGTCTTGGTCAAGTTGGATATCTGTGTATCGGCATATTCTTCCCCAAATCACCATGGGCACAAGGAACCAACGCACCATGAAACTAAGGGACAAAGGCGCCATGGTACCAACGCACCATGGAACAAAGGCACCGTTGAACCGTGGCACCGAGGCACCATAGCACCGTTAAGTTACACTCTGCATTGCGGAAAACCTCTAGTTGCAATACCGTTGTTTTGCGTGAAAGGCCACCTGATATCATATACTTAACAATTTAGAATGGAACGCACGCGACACTTGAAAAACAAGTGGCTAACTTGGGTAAGGTGAACTCACAAAACTTAGTGGGATTTTTCAAGGACAGATGGACAAACCTCCTTCGGAGATGGACGAAAAAATGATTAGATTGGATGGGAAGGGATGAACCAGAGCGACAAAGGGATGAATCTAAGTGGATCGTGGCAGCAAGGCCACTCTTCAACTTATAATACCCTGTCGCATATTTAAGTCGTCTGCAGAGTATTCTACCCACCGGTCGATGGAAATTATACTTCAAGGTGGCTACCGTGGCTCTTCCACCGTGGTGGCTTAGCAAACGACACGTGTCCTTGGGGGACAAGGCCTCTACTGTGGGTCGGCAAGAAGATAGCAGGCGCATGCATCTCTTCTAGCCCGGATTCTGACTTAGAGGCGTTCAGTCATAATCCAGCACACGGTAGTTTTGTGCCACTGGCTTTTCAACCAAGCGCGATGACAAATTATGTGAATCAACGTTTTCTATCATACTAGGTTGAATTATTATTGCGACACTGTCATAAGTAGGGTAAAACTAACCTATATCACGATGATCTAAACCCAGCTCACATTCCCTATTGGTGGGTAAATAGTCCAACACTTGGTGAATTCTGCTTCACAATGATAGGAAGAGCCGACATCGAAGAATGAAAAAACAATTTCACTATGAACGCTTGGCTGCAACAGGCCAGTTATCCCTGTGGTAACACTTTTCTGACACCTTTAGCTTGGAATTTTGAAGGTCTACAGGATCGTTAAGCCACGCTTTCATGGTTCGTATTTGTACTGGAACTCATAATCAAATGAGCTTTTACGCTTCTGTTCCACACGATATTTCCATTCTCTTTGAGCTCATCTTAGGACACCTGCGTTATCTTTTAACAGATATGCCGCCCCAGCCAAACTCCTTACCTAACAATGTCTTCCACCCGGATCAGCCCGCAGAGCGAGCCTTGGGTCCAAAAAGAGGGGTAGTGCTCCACTTTTGATTCATGAAATAAGTAAAATAATGTTAAAAGTATTGGTATTTCGCTTTCGCCTTTCAGAGTAGACTCAAGATTAAGAGGGTCTTCTTTCCTAGCTAATTCTGCCAAGCCCATTCCCTTGGTTGTGGTTTCGCTAGATAGTAGATAGGGATAGCGGTAATATCGTTAATCCATTCATGCGCGTCACTAATTAGATAACGAGGCATTTGGCTACCTTAAGAGACTCATATTACTCCTGCCGTTTACCCGCACTTTCTTGAATTTCTTCACTTTGACATTCAGAGCACTGGGCGGAAATGACAATGCTTGAACATCCATTGGGACCATCCCAATGCTTTGTTTTAATTAAACAGTCAGATTACCCTTGTCCATACCAGTTTTGAGCTGGCTGTTCAACGCGCGGGGAAGGCCCCTGAAGGAACCGTTCCTAATCCGTACCCAAACTGGCATGCAGCGACCCGCTCTTACTGCAGGAGCATCTCGAGTAGTCCACTGACAGCCGACGGGTTCAGGACTGGGACCCCCATGCCCAGCCCTCAGTGTCAATCATTTTCCAGAAGTTACGGAGCCATTTTGCAGACTTTTCTTGCCTACATTGTTCCATCGACCAGAGGTTGTTCCCCTTGGATACTTGATGAGGCTATGATAGCGAACAGGTGTGGACGACATTCGGTCATTTGGATTTTCTAGGGCTTCCAGAAGTGCACCGGACACCACGCGATATACGGTGCTCTTCCAGCCGCTGGATCCTACCTCTAGCTGAGCCGATTCCAGGGTGGGTAGGCTGTTTAACAGAAAAGATAACTCTTCTCGAGGCTTCTACCGACGTCTCTGGACTTTCTAATGTTACTGTTGACCACCACTTCTCGGTCCAGGAATTTTAACCCGATTCTCTTTTAGAGTACGCAAAATGCTCTATCTGTCAGGGTTTTTCCGACCCTAAGGATCGACTAACCCATCTGCAAGTGCTATTCACATGGAACCTTTCCCCTCTTTGGCCTTCAAAGTTCTCATTTGAATATTTGGTAATACAACCTATATCTGCACCGATGGCCTCCTACTCATCGGGGCATGGAACTTTCCTCGACGGTCGAGTGTAGGGCAAATGCTTAAGTGCCATCCATTTTTGGGTCTTGTTTATTCGAAAGGTGAGTTGTTACACACTTCTTAGTGGATTTTTACTTCCATGAACACCGTCCTGCTGTCTTAATCGACCAACACCCTTTGTGGGGTCTAGGTTAACGTGCAGTTTGGCGCAGTAACTGACTTTTGGTTCATCCCGCATCGCCAGTTCTGTTTACAAAAAATGGTCCACTTGGAGCTCTTGATTCCGTGGCACGGATCGACAAAGCAGTCGCGAGACCTACACCCAAGTCAGACAAACGATTTGCATGTCATTATCGCTGCGGGCCTCCATCAGAGTTTCCTCTGGCTTCGCCCCGCTCAGGCATAGTTCACCATTTTTTGGGTCCCAACAGGTATGCTCACACTCGAACCCTTCTTAGAATATCAAGGTCGTTCGGTGGTGCACCCCTTAGGGGGATACCACCAATTCGTTTCCTTACGCCTTACGGGCGAGTACTCGCCCGTTGAATCACACACATATCAGACTCCTTGGTCTATTTTTCAAGATGAGTTGAATGAGGGAGCCTACAGGCCAGAATCCGTAGCTCGCAGATGCTGAAGCACACCGGAGCTGCCTGCCACAATCGAGGAGATAGCGTTCCATGAGCATATCGAGAGCCCGGGCTTTGGATGTCTCCCAATCCACGCTGGTCCATGCCCCGGGTCGATCAACGGACCGGCTCGTCGCCATTACATATCCGACTGAGGTGCATCGCTAGTCCCTATCCGCTTCCCTCCCGATAATTTCAAGCACTCTTTTACTCTCTTTTCAAAGTCCTTTTCATCTTTCCCTCATGGTACTTTTCGCTATCGGTCTGTCGCTCGTATTTAGCTTTGGACAGAATTCACTGCCCAATTTAGGCTGCATTCCCAATCAACCTAACTCATACACAGTGCCTCATTGTGCGACAGGGTTCGAGCAAAATGGGGTTCTAACCTTCTCTGGCGCCCCCTTCCAAGGGACTTGGGCCCAGTCCGCCGCTGAGGATGCTTCTCCAAACTATAATTCGAATGACGGTGCCGCTCGATTCTAAGGCTGGTTTGTTCCCGATTTTATCGCCGTTACTAAGGGAATCTTGTAATTTTCTTTTCCTCCGCTTATTGATTTGCTTAAACTCAGCGGGTAATCCTGCCTGACCTAGGGTCGCGGTTGGAGTGCCTAAGCGCGAAAGGGTCCTGGACCACCACTAAGAAAAATTACTTCACCAACTAAGAACGGCCATGCACCACCACCCATGGAATCAACAAAGAGCTCTCAGTCTGTCAATCCTTACTATGTCTGGACCTGGTATGTTTCCCTGTGTTGAGTCAAATTAAGCCTCAGGTTCCACTCCTGGTGGTGCCCTTCCGTCAATTCCTTTAAGTTTCAGGCTTGGGACGATACTCCCCTTGGAACCCAAAAACTTTGATTTCTTATAAGGTGCCGACGGAGTCCTAAAAGCAACATCCTCTGATCCTTGGTCGGCATCGTTTATAATTGAGACTAGGATGGTATTTGATTGCCTTTGAGCCCCCAACTTTCGTTCTTGATTAATGTAAAATTCCTTGGAAAATACTTTCGTAGTTGTTCGTATTTCATAAATCCAATAATTTCACCTTTGACTATGAAATACGAATGCCCCCGACTATCCCTATTAGTCATTACTCCGATCCTGAAGGCCAACGTAATAGGACAGAAATCTTATAATGTTATCCCATGCTAATGTATACAGAGCGTAGGCTTGCTTTAAGCAATCTAATTTCTTCAAAGTAACAGCGTCGAATGCACGACCCTTCCAGTTAAGGCCTGGAGCGCATCGCCAACAGAAGGGATGAGACGACCAATGCACACCATAGGAGAACCTGCCGGCCATTCCCAAAGTCAAACTTTGAGCTTTTTAACTGCAACAACTTAAATATACGCTATTGGAGATGGAATTACCACGGCTTCTAGAACCAAACTCTCCCTCCAATGTATCCTCATTAAGGGATTTAGATTGTACTTATTCCAATTACCAAACTCATTGATCCTGGCATTGTTATTTATTGTCACTACCTCCCTATGTCAGGATTGGGGAATTTGCACGCCTGCTGCCTTCCTTTGCTGTGGTAGCCATTTCTCAGGATCTCTCTCCAAAATCAAACCCTAATTCTCAATCACCCATCACC
>NW_025893292.1:0-3889 GCF_002878395.1 Capsicum annuum
GTAACTCTTCTTAATAATATTCTTGAAAAGTTACCACATCTCTGTTGTAGTTAATTGTCTTGTAGGTCATGATCAAAAGAATATACATGAATCCTTGTTTATGCATAGCTTACTTGTTTGCTAGAATGAAACATGAATTAACTGATAATAACATTTAAAGGCCCGCAAATGTTGGATACTTAAATCTATAGGAGAATGAAAATAAAACTGATTTAGGTGCTACGTACACTTCAGTACATATAAGTTCTTTGGTAAGCCCATAAATTTTAACTCTTTTAACTTTTACAATTCTGCTACAATCAATTTGTATTGTGGATGTCTTGAAAGTGTTCTCTTAATTTGCTCCTAAGCTTAACTTGCAGAATCCATTATAACATACAGTATATCAAAGTAATAGACCTAAGCTGTGCAAAGTTTATATATCTGTGTAGCAGCAATAAAAGGTTTAAACAAAAAGATAGAAGAGATTTATTTTCAATCTCAAACCAACAACTCCTAACGTGTCTCTAATAAATAATATACTTCACTTTCTCGACCTTTTCCAATATCCCAAGTGCACCTAAATACTTGTCAACAATAAAGATGCAGCAAAGAAATCTGCAATGATGGACGACTTGGTATGTTGTTTTCCTAATGCATTGTCATCTCATTTTTGAGTTATATATATATATATATTTATATTTTATGAGGTCCTGAGTGTTTGAGTTTTTTTCGGGATTTTCTTACAAAATTTAAGTTTTAATTTTCTTCGAAGGAAAAATGAAAGTAATACCATAATTACTTTTAGTATTCCTGAAAGGAAAATATAAAATTTTTTCATATTTGGAAAACTTCTTTTTTGGAGGAAAAATTTTTGAACTCTATAAATAGAAGACCCCTTATTATACCATAACACAATAGCATCAACAATATAGTCATTAAAGAGTCTTTAATCAGGGGGAGATTTCTCCTGATAGATTTTATGCTTTTCAATATTAGCTTTCAATATATAGGTCACTTGACCAAATCCTATCAATAATATGTTTTTAGTATATTTTTCTTTGACGTTTAAATTATCACCACGATGGTTTGCAACTAATAGCTTCTGCATGACGCCCTTTCAATTTTGAACCCAACAAATGGTATCAGAGCCAACAGTTCAATTATTTGATGGTCCAATTATTGAACAAAGTTCCAACCAATTTGATGATAATGAGGATATATGTCCAAAAACTACATGTAGAGACAATTGTCAATCATATTTTCAACAATCCTGTTATTACATATTTGAAAATAATGTTTACTTTTAATCCTCCAAAGGGCTTCAATATTTTTAGTCCGAAAAAGCCTATATATTTTTAACACAAAAGCTCCATTTTTAAGCATGCTGGGAAGAAGTGATAAAGATTTTCTGAAGAATGAAGTTTATGCATATGAAAAAGGCGAGAGTCAAGAAAATCAATCCAAAAGGGGGATAATTGTTAGGTTTTTTTGTAACACCTTGAATTTTTGAACTAGAAATCGAAGTGTTGTTCCTATTTGTTTAAGTTCTAGTAGAAATTATTTTAATCTGAGAATAAGTGTTGATGTTTATCCTCATGTTTGAAGTGCTTTTGAGGTGAAAAATCTTCATAGGAGTTACTTAGAGTGAAATTGAGCTAAGAACCTTTGATTCAGCTATATATATATATATGTATGCGTTCGATGTTTAGAAATGTATAAATTTAGAGCATGAATAACAAATTCCCCTCTCATGGTGTTATTTCTTGATTGAGAAGTCATGGATTACACAATTTCATATATTAAAGCATGAACCAAGGGTTTTACTATCAATTATGATTCTTTTGTTGATTGTGAATTTAAGAGAGGGATATTTCCTTGTTTTAAATGCTAAATGTGATAAATGAAGGAATTGCATGATTGCCTTGAGAAATTAACTACCATTTGTTGAAATGTTGAAAAAATGAGAATCTTTTCATAGTTTAACACATGTTTTGAAATTTGAATCCTTTTGTACTGCTTAAAAGTTTTGCTGGTCTGAACATTATTTTAAATGAAAGAGCGGTACATGATATTTTATTGTGTGGAGTATGTCATGCAATTCTTGATATGACGATACCAAAATAGATAATGCTATAATAGACTCAGAATAGAATAGAAGTCAGATTTCATTCAAGTTTTTAGAATTTTGTTTTAGAAAGATGCATGATTAAAATGTTAAAAATGGGATAAAGAGATGTTAGGTGGTTACCCCAAGAAGGAACGAGTTCAGAAAACTCATTGCCCGCAACAGTGTTTTGCCAATATGGGTTATTATGTCCCAAGAGGGATTATATGCTGGACTAGTGCCCTGTGGCATATCAGAATTAGATACTCTAACTCTTACGGCAAACGTGGGTTGGGGGCTTGGTCGCTGAGTTAAGGGAGGACTCCATATAGCCCGCGGGGTATTAGAATTATAGGGTGTGCTACCTATTTCATAAGTAAAGTGAAAAGGCTGTCATGACTTCAAAGGAACGTTTCAGGGTCTCTTAAGTACGTTTATGTGTTTTCATATATTGTATGTAAAATATTTCATAAATTACTCTTACTTATTTTATATAAAAATCTTTTATTTTGGATTTCTCTGCATACCAATACATCTGTATTGACCCCTCTATATTTCAGGATCTGAGACACAATCTCGAGGTCCCGCTAATGTCACGACCCGAGCCGGGGCCCTGGCTATAATGATTATCCAAAACTATGAAGGCCCGAATGCCCTTCTCTATCTGACATTCATGCAATAAAGAAAAAATGAGGAAAATAAATTATGACGGTACCATGGCCATACTCTGAGTTCAATTTGACTATAAAGAAAGAAAATTCAACAACATCTAGATAACAATTGAATTAGTCTGCGAAATATCTACTACATACAAAATTAACAATAGTTCAAAGCTGGGACAAGGCCTCCAGTGGACCTAATCCAAAAATAAATGACAAAGTCTGAAAGACATAGGCCTTCCGGAATAAAGAAGGTTCATCACTGCATGCTTTACTTCTGTCTGAAAATTATACGGCTTAGAAGGAACCCTAGACTGAGTCTGAGACCCTGAAAGGTAGGGGGTCAATACAATTGTACTAGTATGCAAAGGAAATCCAAAATAATAATTTTTATTCAACATAGGTGAGAGAAGTTCAAAAATAGTTCATAAATATAACATATGATGTGAAAACACATGGGTATTTTAAAATACTGTGAACAATCATCCAAACTCTGTGTCATACTCTTTATATTACTTTTGCGCTAGGTGGTATACCCTACAATTCTGCAATTCCATGGGCTATATGGAATCTGCCATTAACTCGACAGCCAAGCCCCCAACCTGAGTTTGTCGCAAGAATTGGAGTCTCAATTTCTCTACTACACCACAGGTCCGTTCCCAGAGTATAATTTCCCTTTTGGGTGTCATAAATCTATGTCGGCAAATAATGCTTTCGTTCAATGAGACTCGTGCCTTCTTCGGGTAACCACCTAACCCACTTTAAGCCCATTTTAACTCTTTAAAACATGTATTCTCTGAAATCAAACTCTGAAAACTCTTGCTTTGTTATGGAATATATTTATATGGTATCACCATACCATTGACTTGCAAGTAGCATCTCTGAGCCATTAATAGCAAAATATAATCTCCGCTTTCAAAACATAGGTTTTGGGACCACCATATCAATAAATCAATTCAAAGAACTCATGTAAACACATGCAAGAAACCCTCTCTTTTTCAATATTTCAATAACATAAGGTGGTCATGTAAATTTACTCAATCATATGAAATTCTTTCTCTTTAAAATAAGGATATAGTTTTAGCAAGAAGACTCCCTCTCACCATCTCTAAATCATGTTCAAATACTATGAAATCAAGAAAAA
>NW_025893293.1:0-32902 GCF_002878395.1 Capsicum annuum
TATCTCATACATATTGATTTGATATATACAGTTGTGATTTGGCATATACAATCGGTGAGAATAAGTTGTTTCCCAATACTGTGTGCTTAGGAAAATGTTGCTGCAAAGTGGGAGTTTGGGTAATTTTGTTCTCTTCCTCTAATTATGAAAATTTATAAGTTTGAGTGACATACATACGTCATCAGATACTTAACTTTTTTCCCCAAATTGTGTTTGTCGTTTTACTTACCTTATGGAGTACTACTTAATACTTCTACTGTGCTCTCCTAGTGGGGACCTTAATCTCCCACTTGATCTTTGATCATCAAACAACATCATCATTCTGGAGGCGTGACAATGAAAGTTGTAAAAATACTCATGTATTTATGAATTAAGTAATACTTCCTCCGTCTAAAAATTATGTGTCATTATTTTATTTTTAATTCATTTCAAAATAAGTATTATTTTTTTATTTGATAACTTTTTAAAGGTATAATTACTCTTTTATCGTTATTGATTTCATCTAATTAAAAAAAATATATTAACACATTTTTTAATAAAGAATAATTTGGTAAACTTTACCAAATCTTCCTTTATTTCTTAAATTTCGTGCCTGATCAAATGACGACACATAAAATAAGACGAAGGGAGTGCTGATCCTTATTTCTTGACAAAGGAAGTGTTGGCCCTTATTTCTTAAATTTCGTGCCCGATCAAATGACGACACATAAAATGAGACGAAGGAAATGCTAGATTTCAAGTTAAAATATTAAAGAAGGTACTGTTTGTTTCCATTTATATAAATATGTTTGATTTCATGATTTGGGTGGACAAAGAGAAATTTTTGAACTTTGTTGTTTAATTCTTTTTTCTTTTGATATTAATACCATTATAATTATATTTTTTTGGTAGATCTATTTTAGTAAGGAAAAAATAAAAAAAGCTGAATTTAAATTATTATGAAATAAAGAACAATTTTGATTATTCCACTACTCTCTGTCTGCATTTCAATTTAAGTGTTATACTTTCTCTGCGGCATATTTTGATCAGCAGAGAATTTAAGAAATAAAAAAGTAATAATAATATTTATCAAATAGTATTTATTAAAATTGTACTGCAACTTTTTAAATTAAATGAGATTAATAAGAATAAAAATAAAATAATATCTTAAAATAGATACTAAATAAAAAAAATAACATTATTTTTTAGATAGATCATAAAAAAAATAACAGTACATAAAATGTAAGGGAGGAAGTGCCTCTTTTTGATTTGATCTATCATAAGAAAGAAAAATATTCCTTATAATTAAGTAAATTTATTAATGTCAGATATTTTATGTGATACTGATAGATTTAAGATTACAAAATTATCATAATTAAACACATCTTCTAAATCAAAATAATTTTTATTTTAATTTATTATATCTAGCCATAATGAAGGAAAAAACGTCATTACTTGATGTCTTAAATATAATTTTAATAAAGACTTTTTTCTATTAGATAATACAAATAAATAAAATAATGAAAATCTAGGAAAAGTTGGACGAATCGAGTGACCGCTTACTTTTTAAACTCATTTTAGTTCAAATTTATTTAAACGAATAAATTATTTATTTATTTATTAAATCATATTTAATTCATTCAATTCAATTTAAACCATCCTTCGAAATGACTTAGTTGGTTTGGAGGATGGTTATTCACACAGATAATTCGAGTTCGATCATCCTCGATGTCTTTTAAGCTGATTCTGTGTTATGGGGTTACCTAGTATGGTTTACATCGCGCACAAAATGCTCACCTGGAGATGAAGACTGTGACAAACATTATAGTAATGTTTTATCTTGAAATTCCAATTCAATTTAAACCGAAACTTCTTAAATGGTCGATCGCTATACAGGATAAAATTCGATGTCATATATCTTCAATATCAAATTATTTAACATGTGTTTTTTTAATAACTCTTAAAAAAATTAATAAAAAGTATAAATTAACTAATATAAGTTTATTTAATTTTCATTTAATGAATTTTTTCCAACTAATATGCGTATAGCTGGGCAAAAATAATTAATTAGTTTTAAAATTTTTAAATATATTAATTATTTTGAAATAAATTTTTTAATAAATATGTGAAGTAATTTAAAACGAAGAAAGTAATTAAATTTAAGATTGCATTTATATTATATTGTATTTGATTGCTAGTATAAATTATCTCGATTAAACATAATATAGATTTGATTCTCAAACATGTAATCTTGTTCTTTTCAAATTAAAATAAATTTATTTTAAAATAATCTTAAAATTATAATTTGAAAATAATTTAAGCTCATGTCAAATTTGTGTGAGTTTTTAATTCACATAATAATAATTACCTACTGGAGTAGTCATAGTAAGATTTGTCGGGACTTGGGGTGACAGGAGATGTAAGGAGTAATAACGTTAGAGGTAAAGAGAAAGGAACAGGTGTCGAGAAAGGAGACATTTGTTGAGGCGGTCATATTAAAACTGCTGCTCATGAATCCCGGTCATCCGTTGAAACGCTGCCCGCATTTATCACAGTACAGTATCATTTTACCACTGACACGCTACAGACCAAGTTCCCATACTTTTGGCTCTGTCAATTTGGTGGTTGAAAAACTTTTTTTTTTTAACTTTTGTAAGATCATGAAAATTTCAAATACAATTTTAAAATTAAAAAAATAAAATAAATTTTACTTATTTTTATTTTTTTACTATACTTATTTTTATTTTTTTACTCATGTTTTTTTATAAAATTTTAAAAATAATTTTAATTTATATTTATAGTCAAATTCAATTTCAACTTTAACTTTAATTTCAATTTCAACTCTAAAAAATATATAATTTTTACGGTCAAATGGGGCCTAAGTTTTATGCGATTTTAATGTAGAAAATATTTTACACTTTTTATTTTATTTTAATTGACTTTTGTTTTAAAAATATTTATTTTAATCTAATTATTTATTTAATAAATGTAAGAGAATTTTATTATATTTTTAATACTATTTTTATTATTAAATAATTATATAAAGTATATATACTCAAATTTATATTTTTAAAATATAACTAATAAAGTTAATTTAATAAAATAAATATTTTTTTAAAGAAAGTATCAAGTAAAAAAGGAGTAATTATTTTAAGATAAAGAGTATATAAATTAAATTATTTAATAATGTAAAATATTTTGTAAAGACACAAAACTTAAACTCCCGTGAATAACATTAATGACCATCTTTTGACGTTATGCCTCAGCCGTCCAGTCACTTCACTCCTTAATTTTGGATTTTTATTTCTACGCTTTTATTCATATGATGATCTCTACATGCATTTTGACTGAAAAAGAAATAGATTATATCTATTAAATTAAAAAAGAATATTTAATAAAAAATTAATGAAAATTAGAATATGTTTAGGTATAGAAAGTATATTTTCATCACAAATTTAATTAATGCATTATTACATATCGTGAAATAATGTAAAAATAATATCAAACAACTACTTGATTACATGATTATAATTGTCTGAATATATTAAAACCAAAAAAATGTATCCTTGAAATTCGCCATCTTAAATATGTTTTGAATATGATAGTTATATGATTACAAGAGTATATTATTAATAATATATAAAGTTCAATTTAGACAAAATTCAAACATACATGGTAGTACTCATTTTCCAACAAATTTATAATATGATATATAGTAATATAAAATGGAAGTATGTAGCAAATTGTCATATTTCATTGCTGCATTAGATATAGGCTTGCTAAGTAAAACTGAAACGAAAATACTACTACTACTTACAAGTACATGTTTTCCATGACTAGATATAATAACATGATAAAAGAAGTATGAAAATAGAGTTGAAGGCCGGTAAATAGTTGAATGTTATTAATTTTAATTTTTTATTAGTATTATTATTAATATTTTCATATTATCTTATACTCTAATTTTGTTATTTATTTACTTCCTCTGTTATAATTATCGTACTATTTATTGTTTTCATTGTTCCTTTTTCTATCATTTTCTATATGATTTCTTCTTATATGTTGATTATCATGTACTATTTATTGTTGCTTATGTATTACTTTTCTTACTTATTTTGGAAATATTATTTGAACTGGAGATTTATTTAAAATATCTCTCTAGTTTACAAGAAAAAATTATGATTGTGCAAGCACTAAGCTTTTCAAACTCCATTTATTTAAGTAAAAAAAATATATTACTGTTTATTACTCTCTTCGTTTCATTTTACCCGTCCCAAAGTGGGATGATATAGATATTAAAAAAATAATAATTGATAATATAATTTTATCATTTTGCCCCTCTTAATTGTGTCTTGCTGTTAGTTTTAATATTGATGAATGACTAATATCAAAACAATATTTATATTCTTAATGATGTACTCTTAATGATACTCCTCTTTGCAACATTTTTTAAGAATGCTAATAACAAGGAGTAATCAATTATACTAAGGGTATAATGAGAAAAAAAAATTGTCTTGTCTTAATAAGTAAAAAAAGACAAATAAAATGAAATATCAAATTAAAAAATTTAGAACAGATAAAATAAGACGGAGAAAGTATTATATAAGTGTAAGTTGCCCAATAACCCAGCAGGCAGGCGTATCCCCTGAACGTGAAACCACAATAATCGTCGCAAGTGGCAATAGTAATTTAATTATTCAATAATGTACTTCTGTCACTTTACAATAAGAAGAATACAACTACAATAAATAAATTAATTGGTGCAGCATTTATTACCCCTCTGTGCTTTAATAGCTCTAATAAAAAATATTGCTTTTTAAAATTCTTTTCTTCCCTGCAATTCAAGTATTTGTCCACTCCTTAAGGTGGATTCCGTGCAAGGTACCAAAGCTCCTTAGAATTATATGATTTAGGGGTAGTTTGATAGAGTGTATAATAATAATATAAAATTTAATGTGTTAGTAATATTTGTATTAGTTATGCTTGTGTTAGTTATAGTTATAATACACAATAGATTGTATAACTAACGCATGCATTAGTTATACATAAGGTGAAAAAGTATATTAAACAAGATATTTATAGCACACATTAAATTAATGCTTGTATTAACTTTTCAATACACTCTACCAAACGACTGTTTTCTGATAAGATATATTAGTAATCAGTTTATTAAAATAATGAAGCTTTTCATATTCTAAACTTTGTTCTGTCAACTTTGAAGATGCTCATACTCAGGAGATGACACACGTGAGGAGTAAAATGGTACACCTCATGTACTATATAAATTTCATTGGTATATTTGCTATTGCGAGTATCAGTTAACTTGTGATGAAATCGAGTCCTAGGCTCCTAATTTTATGATTCTTTCAAATTTCTTTACTGCATTTTATAAATCTCTGAAGGCAGATTTACTTAAATATTTGTATCTTAAATCATCATTTAAATTTTGTTAGAACTTTTAAAAATTGCGTACGCATAATCCTTGAAAAATTAATTTTCTGGACTATATTGGATTTGGACCAAATAATATCTATTTATATCTTGCTCAACTTTATTAAACTATTGGACTATAATTGCTTCATATTCATAATATAATAAGTTATAGAGTAAGATTTCAGATCGTGATCTAATTAATGCTTTATCATAAATTTTTAATTTGCCTAAAAGCTAAAAAAAAATCCTTAGATCTAAAATATTCATAATTTATAAAATACATAAAAAGAAGGCTATCTTTAAAGGGATAACCGGCTAAAATTTGACAGTTTTAAAGATGCGAACATAATGATAACTAAGCAGGTTCAAAGTTTCTATCGCTTTGTGCATGCATCTTCTCTAAAATTGAATCATAATTCATGTTACTAGTTGCAAAAGAGTTGGCGTTAACTAGATCCAAATTTTCCATTTACGTGTCACCAAATTCATATCCAAATTGGATGTTACTCCCTCCGTCAATGATAATTATCCACAGTTGATTCCGCACGTATGTTAAAAATATAAATAATAATAATTTTATTATATTATTCTTTTTTTGGTAAGTAATTATTACCAAGTAATCAACTCAGATCAGATAAATCAGCAACCACGAACAATAGAGCCTCGTGATTTATTGAGGACATAAATTACTATTCTCTATTTAACTACTACACTACTAAAAAAAAGGGGGAAAACCGACCATATGTGGTAGGTTTTTCCCAAAAACCGACCACAAAATCAATCAAAATGTGTGGTCGGTAAAGTTGTGGTAGGTTTTTAAAAATCGACCACAAGTGTTCGTTTTTTTTTTTTAAATATATATTTTTTAAAAATTCATTATTGTTTTAATAAAATTGAAAAAAATAATTTCAGAAAAAATAACCGACCACAAGTGGTCATTTTTTATTAAATTAATTAATTAATTTAATAAAAAACCGATCACATGTAGTCAGTTTTTATTAAATTAATTAATTAAATTTAATATAAAACCAACCACTTGTGGTAGGTTTTCTGGAAAAAAAATCAAAAACCGATTACTTGTGATCAATTTTTCTGGATTTTTTTTTAAAAGTTAAAAATCAAAACCCAAATACACAATGCAACAACAACAATCCAATACAGTAGTAACCAAATCAATACAGCAGCAACAACAACCAAAAACTAAGCGTAAATACTTTCAAAATCCCCTTTACACGTATAAAATGTATTACAAAGTGAGTATGAAAAAACTACAACAATACTTTCAAACAACAAAATGTCTAAATAATAAATACAACACATATAAAAATAAAAAAACTAGAAGTCATCATCATCGAATTCGTCCTCGTCTTCTATATCATCATCCGTGCTAAAATCATCCAGGGGGCCAAGACCCTTTGCAGCCCAAACTGCATCACCAGGACATGCAGGAATAACCTCCGCAGTCTGAATGAAAGAGCTAAACTGCTGCTGCAGCATCTTGATTTATGATGTTGTTGCCTTCTCGGCCTTTTTTTGCCTCTCTCTCTGTTCAGCAAACCTCTCTCTCTGTTCAGCAAACCTCTCTCTCTGTTCAACAAGCTCTTCAGTGAGTTGAGAAACCGCATTTTGTAGTCTTTCAATGGTCTCTCTATCAACTGAAGAGGTAGAGTATGTATCGCCGAACGAACACATAATATTATCGCCAAAATTTTTTGTGTG
The DNA here is from genome assembly GCF_002878395.1 of Capsicum annuum. Classification (NCBI taxonomy): domain Eukaryota; kingdom Viridiplantae; phylum Streptophyta; class Magnoliopsida; order Solanales; family Solanaceae; genus Capsicum; species Capsicum annuum. Next base: position 7,132 of record NW_025893293.1, read on the forward strand.
GAATCCGTAGAAATGACCTCTATTTGCAGGACCCACAACTTTGTCCATAACTCCTCCTCTACATGCTCGGGTATTGGGTCACCCTGACTTTCAAGAGGCTGAATACTACGATACTCAGCAACAAGACGCGTATATTCGTCCTATATTTAAAGTAAAGTTAGTATTAAAAGTAAAAAAATATTAAAGTAGTTATAATTCAAAATTTGTTTCTTACATGGACAGCTTTTGCACGAGTTTCAACCCAGAAACCTTCATCAGTCGGGTCTTTTTTCTTTTTCGTATGAGTCTCCTCGAATAGATCATCAGTTGGTATTCGCCTACCCTTATTTTTTCCTGCCTATGAAAACATTATTTATCATTGTTCAAATAATAAATAAATTTAAATAGAAATAAACAATTAACACTGTAAAAGTTACATACCATTTTTTTCTTCACAATAAGAGTACTTCTGGCACCCGCAGTATGTAGGGAGCCACCCTCGGATGATGCCCGGACTTTCTTTCATTTTTCACTCAACAATTGATATTCTGCGCTACTCCAATTGAGAATGAACAGTTGTCATGCGCCTTCAGGAATCCACTTAGATTTTACCATTTTCTTTCGGGCATAATCCAAGAGATCATTAAATCTAGCTCTACATCTTATGAAAAAGTTCTTCTTTATAAAAAATGTATTTGCATCATCCCACCAGTAAAATTTCTACAACAAAAATATAATATTCAATCATTTATTCTAACAAAATACAAATAAGTAGTCGATAAGTTAAATCTTTACCTTAAATTCTTCAAACATTCTCTCTCTGTCAAGTTTTGGAACCTTTTGCCAGCTGGTCCAATAGCCGTTGAAGTGCCGAGTAATGCATATTCGCGCCTTTTGTCCAACTCCAGCATCCGACCTAAATCTACAAAACAAGATCAAACATTAATTTCATAGAGCATAATAATATAGTAATGAAAAAATGAGTAACGTTATTATATTTAGAAATCTTACTCTCTCGCAACTGGAACAAGATAAATCCTTCCAAAATCATCTCTGTCTCCTGGCTGCCTAGTAAGTGATGGTGGATACACTGGCGTGGGCTGATCTGAAGCACCAGATGGAGTGCCTCCAAGCTGAAGATCCGACAACCCAATAGATCCAGCAGAATCACTGTGCGAAGCTGTGTGACTGCTCCAGGATTGTGTGACTGCTCCAGGATGCTATCGATGATGGTATATGTATGGAGAGGCCAACGGTTGTCCGATAGTACTGTGTTGGCATTGGCACGATCATAGCAGCAGAATGAGTCGGCGCAGACCCATGTAGTGGCCCCACATGCATAGAAGTAGGTATCGAATCCATGGATAACCTAGAATATGAGGGACGTGCTGGCGCATCAGTAAAGCGACCCTCAGATATAGGAATGCCTGTCGGTCGTCTATAAGGCAGAGGTTGTCTATTCTTTTTTGGTTTCATAGTATCAACTTTTTCCTTACTTTTGTCACCTCTGCCTGACATTTAAATTATGTTATGTTAACAATTAGTTAGTTACTACAAAATAAATGTATAAGAAAACATTCCAAGTAAATGATTTCAAGTTACTAATTCACATTTCAAATAGCTCCAACAACACGCGATATAGACAAAAATATTTTTATTACTATATAAATCGTGGAAAAAACAAAGTAAAACAGTATATTACATATCAGTCTTAAACAAGAAGAATAAAGGTAAATATATAGTACAAAGCATAAAGACATCAATACATAATAAATACGACCTACACAACTAATCCTCCTCTTTTGAAGACTCTCCACTAAACCATTCACCCTCTTCGGAGGTTTCCTCATATCCTACCCACTCAGCCTCTTCTTTCGCAATATTAACTTCTTCCAATGTATTTTTCGGGTGATTCAAACCGTAGCTGTGGTTAATCTACATTTCATTTTGATACGCAGTCTCCAACACATTCTCAGCTTCCACCCGACCTAGACTTATTGATTGCGCAACGAATAAGGAGCATAATACACTTGTCTAGCATTTTGCGCTAGAACAAATGGATCGTAAATAGGATACGAGCTATTGTGCTTCACTTCAATAATGTTATGCTCCCTATGTACTCTTGTGCCTCTTGTGCTTGGATCAAACCACTTACATCGAAAGAGGATAATTTTTTTATTGAGAAACCACCATACTCCAGTTCTAAGATCTCGTGTATGGTGCCAAAGTAATCAACATCATCATCACCCTTAACCCAAACACCACTATTGTTTGTTTTTCTTGTTCTGGAGTGTTGTTTGGTGGAAAATTTAAACCTATTTATTTTGTATTGGGACATTGTATTAGCTTCAACTGGACCCAAAGAAATATCTCTCAAGAGCTGATCGTATGCGGCTGCATTTAGTGAATAGTGTACCTACAAATATTATACATATATATATTTTAGTTGAAGAATATGTAAATGTTTAAACTTTGTAGAAATATTAATACACTTACGAACCTCATTTTTAAACCACGTTGCAGAAGTGCATACACTTAATTTTCGTGAAATTGAGTCATAAATGAACTGAACATCCAACATGGGAAACCCAATTAGTTTCTTTAAGAGAATGAGTAAACAAATAAGATATTTTAAAATTTTAATCTCTTTACTTCAGAAAGGGCTTAATTTCCGGGCAATTCAGCATGACAGACAAAGTTGCTGACTTGCGCTCCGTGGGAGTGAGCCGGCGAGGTATGGTCTTTTTAGCCTTACAACCGTATTGATTGAAAATTGATATCGGTTGCAAATGAGGCTCATTCACATCGTCCTGATGACGATTAGGTCGGTTTCTTGAACAAGCAACTTCATCACTGTAGTAGTATGAACAAAATTGAGAAGTTTCTCTTGCAAGATATGACTCGACTATAAATGTAACACCCCGTATTCAAGTACGTGTATTGGTCTTATTTATGTGGAATTAATTTTTTTATTTTATTTATACAGGAATTTGCCCGTCGATGGTTCCATGCGAAGATTATTGAATAAGCTTTCCAATGATATAAAGATAACGGATAGGTTTCGGATATAATCGAGCACGTTCAAAACTATAAAATGGTGGCCGGGATATTTGGTAATAGTAAATGTGCAGGAAAATTTCCTGCACACAAACTACTGAGGCCAGTCGAATTTTTGGGTCAACTTCGAATGATCATAACTCCCTTAATATAATGAACTGGGAGAGCTGCGACCTATTAAAAGAAATATCTTTGAGTCTTCTTTCCTATTCAATTGGTTTCATCCAAATCCAACGTCTGAGTAAGGATTTATACTCGTTTTACTTCAGCCTATCAAAACAGATTTTTAGGGTCAACTTCAAACCACCATAACTCCTTGTACAGGACGAACTGGGTGGCCTACTTTATATGAAATGAAATCCCTTTGAGTTATATTTCCAACGATACCAATTTCACCTAAATTCGATATCGGAGTAAAGATTTATGGTCAATCTACTTTAGCTTATCAAAACAGTCCACCAAAGGACAGATTTGACATTATTTAAATTTTAAAGGCATTTTGGTCATTCCCTATTATATTATGGATGGGAATATGTGTATGTATACATGTATATGAGTTCAAAAACTAATTTTCATCATCAATCATTGAGAAATAACAAACCCTAGCCAAATTTGACCTTTAAATTACTTTTGATTCAACCGTAGAAATTTCAAAGTAATTCGATAACTGCGTTTGTCATCTCGAGAGCTTCGAACGATACCTATTATTTGTGCAAACAGGATTGCATAATCAAGAGGTGAATTCTAAGTTATGAATATTGTTTGCCTTTATTCTCTTCCATATGTATATATGTGATAGAGGATTATATATATTGGTTGTTATTGAAAGGTGATGAAAATAGGGTTATGGACTATTTTGCATTGTTTGGTTGTATTGAATTGTGGAAGGTGGATATGGTAATTAAGTTATGGAAGGTGGATATGGTGATATACTATTGAATTGATGATTATTTATGTCTATGGCTTAATTTGGTTTAATGGATTGGTTAGAAGGATAAATGAATCCAAACTTGATATTGGAGGATGTTGTATGAATATGCATGGCATGTGAATGTAATTGGAGTATAAGAGGGTTAAAGTGACACCCTTTATGGTGTAATTAAGGCTCACTACTTAACCACTAGTTTGGTGAATTCAAATAATTAAATTGTGACATTTGGTCGCTAATACTAGATTGCTATATATGTTCATTGTAGATAAGTAATCCGAAAAGACGAAAAGTCCATTTGGGACTAGTATTGAAGGTTGACAGTCAGGTATGTAAAGCATACTCTATACCATATCTTTGGCATGAAAGTGAACAATTGTTCTATTAAGAAATTTTCCAAAGTTATTCAGTAACATGTGATCCATAATGGTTTTGTATGATGTCCTACGTTACCAATGAACTTATTTCCACCCTACAAGATGTCAAGACATTCCAATACTTACTTGTTTTCCAAATCTTACGTGTTTATTGCACTAATGAATGTCAGAAGGTATCCGGTTACTCAAACAAGATCCATGTGCTATTAATGACTCCAAAACGTTTCATTGATATACCAATAAGTTCCTACTTCATTGTTATGTCATTGATGACTCCAAAACACTTCATTGATGTGCCAATGAGTTCTTACTTCATTGTTATTGCATTGATAGTCTATTTATATGTCTCTTATTGATGTATCATTGTTTCAAAGTATCAAAAATGCGGTGGCAACCGAAATAACAATCTCAAAGATTAATTGAACTAAGTGATGAAAGTTCTCTCTTATCGGGTGGTATCCCAGGGGCATAAGCCTATCATGGATCGATCCCTGTTTATGTGTTTATGGGTGGTATCCCAGGGGCGTAAACGTATCATGGGTCGATCCCAGTTGATATATACTGGAGGTAGCCTAATGGTCATAGTACAGTACAGTAATGATTACAAAGATGATAAGAACGAAGGTAAAGTGATTAAATAAATACAATGTACAGGTTGTCACAAGTTCTAGTAAGTGTGGTCCATTCCTATTACGATTTATTCACTTGTTTTTTATTTCTATTGAGCTCCTATATCATATGTGATTATCTAAAGCTTTACATACTTAGTACATATTTCGTATTAACGTCCCCCACGGGGGACCTGCATTTCATGCTGCAGGCACAGGTACCTCAGCTCATACACCGCACAAGTAGGAGCCAAGATATCCAACTGCTTTTGGTGAGCTCCAGTTTGCTTCGGGGCTTTCTGTGTTATATCCAGTCACTTTTGGTATTGTATAGAAGTTAGTTATATGGCGGGGTGTGTCCCGAACTTAGTTAAACTCTGTGTATTATTTAGAGGCTTTGTAGACCTAATGTACAGTCAAGGTGGTGTTTTGTTAGTAGAAGTGATGGCTCTAACGGCCAAGTATTGTATATACATATATATGTGTGCTCGAGCTTATACAGGTGATTATTTCCTTTTATATGCGACACGATGCTGTCCGAATTTTGGGTTGTCATAGAGGTATGCATGGGAAGTATAAGGTTATGAGCTGGTTCTCCCGGGCCTCCTCGGTTACGGGTGCCAGTCCGCCCCAATAGGATTTGAGGCGTGACAAAAGTGGTATCAGAGAATTTTGTCCTAGTGAGTCTACAAAGCCGTGTCTACGTAGAGTCTTGTTTATCGGTGTGTCATGCACTGCATTTATAAATAGGAGGCTATGGACATTTAGGAATTATGTCTTTTCTTCATGTCTCAGATCGTGCGATAGAGCCTATATTGTATATGAAGTCATAGTTTACCACTGAATCCATTTGTTTCTCTTATTATAGTAATGATGCCGGTTACCAGAAGCAAGAATATCGGTAAGCAAGTAGATGTGGTTGCCGGAGAGGGGACTAGTAAGTCACCCACTATACCAGCTAATCAAAGTGAGGCTCCAACTGAGCATGCATCAGAAACTTCTTCCACTTTGAAAGAAATAAGAGGGAGGAGAACTATATCCCCAGAGCCACCTATTAATGCTATTGATCAAGATCTTAGAAATGCAGTGTAATTTTTGACTCGTATAGTTGCTGGGCAAGTCATTCCTACCATGGGTCCTAGTGGTACAGATAGGGCGGCTAGCCTTCGAACACAGGATTTTCTTAAGATGGATCCTTCCACTTTTACTGGATCAGATCTTAACGAGGATCCACAGGACTTTATTGATCAAATTTAAAAGGTCTTAGATGTTATGCATGTAATGGGTAGAGAGACAGTAGAGTTAGCGGCGTATAGATTTAAAGGGGAGGCTATATATTGGTACGAGGACTGAAAATGATCTAGGGATATTGATGCATCCCCAGCTACTTGGAAAGAGTTCAAAGAGGCATTTCTTGATCATTATCTTTCATTCGAGATTCGTCAGGCCCATACAGATCAGTTTTTAAATCTTCATCAGGGGAATATGAGCATGAGGGAGTACAGTCTCTGATTTAATTTCTTGTCGAGATATGCTCCAAATATTGTAGCTACTATAGATGACAGAGTCATCAATATGTGGATAGGCTGGATCCATATCTGGTTAGAGATTGTACTATTGTCGCTTTGAACAAAGATATGGACATAGCGAGGATCCAAGCTTTTGCACAGAAAATGAAAGATCAGAGATAGAGGAGAAGAACACAGGAATTAGAAAAAGGATATTCCAAGAGGGAAAGATCTACAGGGCAGTTCATGGCATCTCAAGGAGGGTTCAGATCACAGTTTTCTGCTAGACCACCTAGGCCATTATCTTCTTATTCTGCAGCTAGTGCACCACCACAGTTCCAAGGGTCTAGAGGAAATCAATTTGGGCACAGAAGTGAGAGTCAGAGTTTTCGGATAGTGGGGTACCAAGGGAAAGGGAATATGAGCCAATCGAGACCTCCTCGAGAGCCATGCAATAAATGTGGAAGGTATCGTTTGGGCGCATATCGGCTGGGGACCAATGTTTGCTTTTGGTGCGGTATATCGGGGCATATAATGAGAGAATGGCATAGGGGGTATGGAACAACCGACGAGGTCATTTGTTACATCATCATCATCATCAATGCCTTATTCAGGAAGGAATGCACAACCAATGGGTCGTGTTAGAGGTGATAGAGGAGCCACGAGTTCTAGCGGGGCTCAAAATCGTATGTATGCTCTAGCGGATAGACAGAATTTAGAGGCTTCCCCAGATGTGGTTACGGGTACATTGTCTATCTTTTCATTCGATTTATATACCTTAATTGATCCCAGTTCTACATTATCTTATGTTACTCCATTGGTTGCTGAAAAGTTTGAAAGAATACCCGAACTGTTAGTTAAGCCATTTGAAGTATCCACACCGGTTGGGGAATCTATTATAGCTAGAAGGGTTTATCGAAACTGCATAGTAACTATTTGTGGTCGTGATACGATGACTGATCTTGTGAAGTTAGAAATGGTAGATTTTGATGTTATAATGGGTATGGACTGGTTGACGTCTTGATTACTGCACGAAAAAGGTATATTTTTATTTTCCAAATGAATCAGTCCTTGAATGGAAAGGTGAAATTAGCGCGCCAAGAGGTAGATTTATTTCTTATTTTAAGGCGAGAAGAATGATTTCCAAGGGATACATATTTCATTTAGTTAGAGTAAGGGATACAGAAGCGGAGCCACCAACTCTTCACGCTGTTCCGGTGGTAAATGAATTTTCTGATGTATTTCCGGAAGATCTTCCAGGTTTGCCTCCTGAACGAGAAGTAGAGTTTGGTATTGATGTAATACCAGGCACCCAACCAATCTCCATTCCTCTGTATAGAATGGCCCCAGCAGAATTACGAGAATTGAAAGAGCAATTGAAAGATTTACTAGAGAAGGAATTTATAAGGCTTAGTATGTCCCCCTGGGGAGCACCAGTGTTATTTGTGCGCAAAAAGGATGGCTCGCTGAGGATGTGTATTGATTATCGGCAATTGAATGAGGTGAATATTAAGAATAAATATCCTCTCCCAAGAATTAATGATTTATTTGATCAGTTACAGGGCGCCAAGTGCTTTCTAAGATTGATTTGAGGTCAGGTTACCACCAAGTGAGGGTCAAAGAGAAGGATATACCCAAGACAGCTTTCCGAACACGGTATGGTCATTATGAGTTTCTAGTTATGTCATTTAGGCTAACAAATGCACCCGTAGCTTTTATGGATTTGATGAATAGGGTGTTTAAGCCATTCCTGGATGTATTTGTGATAGTTTTTATAGATGATATTCTAGTTTATTCTAGATCAGAAGAGGACCATGCCAATCACTTATGACAGGCATTGCGGACTCTTCCTGATTGTAAGCTTTATGCAAAGTTCTCTAAATGTGAGTTTTAGTTAAAGTCGGTGGCATTTTTAGGTCATATTGTATCTAGTGAAGGGATAAAGGTTGATGCTCAAAAGATAGAAGCTGTGAAGAACTAGACAAGGCCCACAACGCCTACGGAGATTCGTAGTTTTCTCAAGTTGGCCGATTGTTATAGAAGGTTTGTTAAAGGCTTTTATTCCATTTCATCACCCTTAACCAAGCTAACCCATAAAGCATCCAAATTCCAATGGAATGATGCCTGTGAGAAGAGTTTTCAAGATTTAAAGAACAAGTTGATTTCTACACCCGTGTTGGTACTTCCAGAAGGAACCGAAGGGTATACAGTGTATTGTGATGCTTCCAGAATTGGTTTAGAATGTGTATTGATGCAGGATGGTAAGGTAATAGCATATGTTTATAGACAATTGCGGCCACATGAGAAAAATTATCCTACACACGATCTTGAGCTGGCAGCAGTTATTTTTGCTTTAAAGATATGGCGCCAATACTTATATGGGGTTCATGTTGATATATATACTAACCATAAGAGCTTGCAATATATTTTTAATCAGAAGGATCTAAATTTAAGGCAGCAGAGATGGCTTGAACTATTAAAGGACTACGATGTTCATATCTTATACCATCCAGGGAAAGCAAATGTGGTAGCTGATGCGTTAAGTCGTAAAGCTATGATGGCGCCTATAGAATGGCAAGGGATGATTAAAGATCTTCACCAGTTAGCTAGTTTGGGAGTTCGCCTTCTTGAAACTCCGAATAAAGAGCTTATCGTACATAATGCTGTAGAATCTTCATTAGTAGCTGAAGTGAAAGAGAAGCAATATGAATATCCTATTTTATTACAGCTTAAGGAGAATGTTCAGAGTGGTGCGACCAAGGCATTTGAGCTTACGCGAGAAGGAGTACTTCAGTGCCAAAACAGATTGTGTATGCCGGATGTAGACGAGCTAAGAAAGAAGATTATGACAGAGGCACATTTTTCAAGGTATTCCATTCATCCAGGATCAACCAAAATGTATCAAGATTTAAAAGATATGTATTGGTGGAATGACATGAAGAAGGGCATTGCAGAATTTGTAGCTGAATGTCCAAATTATCAAAGAGTTAAAGTTGAGCACCAAAAACCCGGAGGTTATATGCAATGCATTAATCTTCCAAGCTGGAAGTGGGACATGATCAACATGGATTTTGTTATTCGTTTGCCTCGTACATCCCGAAAGTTTGATTCTATATGGGTGATTGTTGATAGGCTTACCAAATTCGCACATTTCCTACCAATTAGGACCACTTACACAGTTGAAGAGTATGCGAAGCTGTACATTAAAGAGATAGTCCGATTACATGGAGTGTCAATCTCTATTATATCAGATCGGGGAACCCAATTTACCGCAAACTTTTGGAAGTCTTTTTAGAGGTGTTTGGGAACACAAATGAAGTTGAGTACAACTTTTCACTCTCAAACAGATTGACAAGCAGAACGTACCATCCAGACACTTGAAGATATGCTACGAGCTTGTGTAATAGATTTTAAGGGCAACTGGGATGATCATTTACCTCTTATTGAGTTTTCCTACAATAATAGCTATCATTCAAGTATCAAAATGGCACCATATGAAGCTTTATATGGAAGGAAGTGTAGATCACCAATAGGATGGTTCGAAGTGGGTGAAACTCTTTTGTTCGGACCGGATCCTGTTTATCAAGCCATAGAGAAGGTTAAAGTAATTTATCAACGACTGAAAATAGCCCAAAGTCAACACAAGTCATATGCGGATAGTAGAAGGAGAGGGCTAGAGTTTTCTATAGGTGATTGGGTATTTTTGAAGGTATCACCAATAAAAGGGGTAATGAGATTTGGCAAGAAAGGAAAGTTGAGTCCACGTTATATAGGCCCATATAAGATCACTCGAAGGTTTGGACAAGTTGTATATGAATTAAAGCTACCCCAAGAGCTTTTATCAGTACATCCGGTATTTCATGTGTCAATGCTTCGAAAGTGCATCAGAGATCCATCACATATCACTTCTACTAAGGATGTGCAAGTTGCAAAAGATCTTAGCTATGAGGAAGTGCCTATTGCTATTCTAGATCGCCAAGTTAAGAAGATGAGAAATAAAGAGATAGCATCGGTGAAAGTACGTTGGAGAAATCGTCAAAGGGAAGAGATTACATGGGAAGCTGAGGAAGCAATGAAATCTAAGTACCCTCATTTGTTCAAAAATGAAGAGGAAGTTCAAGAAACGGAGTTAGAACATTAACAAGTAAGTTTTTTTTTTTTATATATGCATAGTATTTATGTGATGATGTGAATGTTAATGATGGACTTGAACTTGTTTCGATTGAATAACTACGCTAACATTCGAGGACGAATGTACTAAAGGGGGGAAGGATGTAACACCCTGTATTCAAGTACATGTATTGGCGTATTCAAGTACGTGTATTGGTCTTATTTATATGGAATTAATTTTTTTATTTTATTTATATCGGAATTTGCCCGTCGATGGTTCTATGCGAAGGTTATTGAATAAACTTTCCAACAATATAAAGATTTCCAAAAACGTATAGGTTTCGGATATTATCGAGCACGTTCGAAACTATAAAACGGTGACCGGGATATTTGGGAATAGTAAATGTGCAGGAAAATTTCCTGCACACAAACTACTGAGGCCAGTCGAATTTTTAGGTCAACTTCAAATGATCATAACTCCCTTAATATAATGAACTGGGAGAGCTGCAACCTATTAAAAGAAATATATTTGAGTCTTCTTTCCTATGCAATTGGTTTCATCCAAATCCAACGTCTGAGTAAGGATTTATACTCGTTTTACTTCAGCCTATCAAAACAGATTTTTAGGGTCAACTTCAAACGACCATAACTCCTTGTACAGGACGAACTAGGTGGCCTACTTAATATGAAATGAAATCCCTTTGAGTTATATTTCCAACGATACCAATTTCACCTAAATTCGATATCGGAGTAAAGATTTATGGTCGATCTACTTTAGTTTATCAAAACAGCCCACCAAAGGACATATTTGACATTATTTAAATTTTAAAGGCATTTTGGTCATTCCTTATTATATTATGGATGGGAATATGTGTATGTATACATGTATATGAGTTCAAAAACTCATTTTCATCATCAATCATTGAGAAATAACAAACCCTAGCCAAATTTGACCTTTAAATTACTTTTGATTCAACCGTAGAAATTTCAAAGTAATCCGATAACTGCGTTTGTCATCTCGAGAGCTTCGAACGACACCTATTATTTGTGCAAACAGGATTGCATAATCAAGAGGTGAATTCTAAGGTATGAATATTGTTTTCCTTTGTTCTCTTCCATATGTATATGTGTGATTGATGATTATATATATTAGTTGTTATTGAAAGGTGATGAAAATAGGGTTATGGACTATTTTGCATGGTTTGGTTGTATTGAATTGTGGAAGGTGGATATGGTAATTAAGTTATGGAAGGTGAATATGGTGATATACTATTGAATTGATGATTATGTATGTCTATGGCTCAATTTGGTTTAATGGATTGGTTAGAAGGATAAATGAATCCAAACTTGATATTGGAGGATGTTGTATGAATATGCATGGCATGTGAATGTAATTGGAGTATAAGAGGGTTAAAGTGACACCCTTTATGGTGTAATTAATGCTTACTACTTAACCACTAGTTTGGTGAATTCAAATAATTGAATTGTGACGTTTGGTCGCTAATACTAGATTGCTATATATGTTCATTGTAGATAAGTAATCCGAAAAGACGAAAAGTCTATTTGGGACTAGTATTGAAGGTTGACAGTCAGGTATGTAAAGCATACTCTATACCATATCTTTGGCATGAAAGTGCACAATTTTTCTATTAAGAAAGTTTCCAAAGTTATTCAGTAACATGTGATCCATCATGGTTTTGTATGATGTCCTACGTTACCAATGAACTTATTTCCACCCTACAAGATGTCAAGACATTCCAATACTTACTTGTTTTCCAAATCTTACGTGTTTATTGCACTAATGAATGTCAGAAGGTATCCGGTTACTCAAACAAGATCCATGTGCTATTAATGACTCCAAAATATTTCATTGATATACCAATAAGTTCCTATTTCATTGTTATGGCATTGATGACTTCAAAACACTTCATTAATGTGACAATGAGTTCTTGCTTCATTGTTATTGCATTGATGGTCTATTTATATGTCTCTTATTGATATATCATTGTTTCAAAGTATAAAAAATGCGGTGGCAATCGAAATAACAATCCCAAAGATTAATTGAACTAAGTGATGGAAGTTCTCTCTTATCGGGTGGTATCCCAGGGGCATAAGCCTATCATGGGTCGATCTCTATTTATTTGTTTATGGGTGGTATCCCAGGGGCATAAGCGTATCATGGGTCGATCCCAGTTGATATGTACTGGAGGTAGCCTAATGGTCACAGTACAGTACAGTAATAATTACAAATATAATAAGAACGAAGGTAAAGTGATTGAATAAATACAATGTACAGGTTGTCACAAGTTCTAGTAAGTGTGGTCCATTCCTATTACAATTTATTCACTTGTTTCTGATTTCTATTGGGCTCCTATATCATATGTGATTAGCTACAGCTTTACATACTCAATACATATTTTGTACTGACATCCCCTACGGGAGACCTGCATTTCATGCTACAGGTACAGGTACCTCAGTTTATACACCGCACAAGTAGGAGCCGGGATATCCAGCTACTTTTGGTGAGCTCCAGTTTGCTTCGAGGCTTTCTGTGTCATATCTAGTCACTTTTGGTATTGTATAGAAGTTAGTTATATGGAGGGGTGTGTCCCGACCTTAGTTAAACTCTGTGTATTGTTTAGAGGCTTTGTAGACCTAATGTACAGTCAAGGTGGTGTTTTGTTAGTAGACGTTATGGCTCCAACGGCCAAGTATTGTATATACATATATATGTGTGCTCGAGCTTATACATGTGATTATTTTCTTTTATATGCGACATGATGCTGTCCCAATTTTGGGTTGTCATAGAGGTATGCATGGGAAGTATAAGGTTATGAGCTGGTTCTCCCGGGCCTCCTTGATTACGGGTGCCAGTCCGCCCCAATAGGATTTGAGGCGTGACAATAAAGCCTTCTACCCTATGCTTATTTTTGGGACCCCTTTTCAATTTTTCAATTGCCCTGTACAATGTTAAGGTTAGATGTTTACTATATGTAAAACAGATATGTATGAATTAAAATATGTTGCAAAATGCTTACCGTTCAAATGGATACATCCACTTAGTTTAAACTGAACCGCCTAGCCGAGGTTCGTGCACAAGGTGAATGGGAAGATGTTCCATCACATCGAAGAACGTTGGCGGGAAAATCTTCTCCAGCTTGTTGGTGATAACAACAATATTACTTTTCATTCGCGCTAGATTTTCTTCTTTTAATGTCGTGGCACATAAGTCTTTGAAGAACAAACTGATCTCTACTGTTGGTTTCTATATGTTTTCAGGTAAACCAATAAAAGTAATTGGAAGTAATTGTTCCATGAAAACATGACAATCATGGCTTTTCATTCCTATTTCTTGTGTCATACCAACCCTCTTTCCCAAATTTGAGGCATATCCATCGGGCATCTTCAAACTTTGAAGCCACTCATATATTTGACGTTTTTGGTCCAACTTGAATGTAAAGCTAGTCTTGGGCTTAAGAAAATTGCCGTTGGGCCCCTGCTGTAAGTGTAATTCTCTGCGGTTTCAATATTCTGGTAAGTCAAGTTTGGCCTTAGGATTATCTTTTATTTTGCCGGTGACATCCATAACTGTGTTGAACAAGTTGTCAAAATAGTTCTTCTCAGTATGCATGACATCAACATTATGTGTAAGTAAATTATCTGGCCAATATCTAACTCCTAAAATATACTTTCCTTAGTCCAGTTATGTGAAACGCCATATCCATCAAGCTTGTACAATCGTTCCTCGCTGGCTTTAGAAAAATCCTGAACTATTTCCCAGACGTCATGATCAGACAGCCTTGGAGGTGGACCATCATATTCCATTCTATTCCTTCTGAATGCATTCTTGAGTCTCCTAAATTCATGATCAGGTGGCAAGAAACAACGACGACAATCAAACCATGACTTTTTCCTGCCATGTCTCAATGTGAAAGATTTTGTTTTTTCTATGCAGTATGGACAAGCCAGCTTTCCAGCTGTCATCTACCCAGACAACAATCCATAAGCAGAAAAATCATAAATAGTCCACATTAGATATGCACGCAGAATAAAATTTTGTTTAGGAGAGATGTCCCAAGTTTCAACCCCCTCATGCTATAAAATTTGAAGTTCATCAATCAAAGGTTACAAGTAGACATCTATTCTGCTTTTTGGATTACGCGGGCCAGGAATAACACAATTCAGAAATATATAGGGACTAGTCATCAACAGTTCAGGAGAAAGATTATAAGGAGTGATAAATACAGGCCAAAATGAATATGGCGCACCACCAACTGAAAAAGGAGAGAACCCATCCGCACATAATTCCAATCGAATGTTTTGTGGCTCAGCGGCAAAATTTGGATAAGTTGCATCAAAATGCTTCCAAGCCTCTCCATCAGATGGATGACACATAACATCGGTGGGCCTTCTATTTTCATTGTGTCATCTCATATAAGGAGTTGAGCTGTTTAAAGTATACAACCTCTTTAACCTTAGTATAAGAGGTAAATAATGCATCGCCTTAATAGCAATTTTTTCCCAGTAGAACCACGCTTATATCAAGAGTGCTGACAAAACTTACAGAACTCTAGCTTAGCATCTTCCTAAAGTAAAACATGCAATCATTTTCACAACAATCAATTCTAATCAAGGAGAGACCTAACTTTGACACCAGTCTTTTTGCCTTATAGAAAGAATCTGGAACCTCCAAGCCGGGGTCAACTAACTCTTTAATAAGGTTTATCATTGAGTCCATTCCTCCTTCAGCAATATTCCAGTCAGATTTAATAGTTAATAATCTAACAGAAACAGACAAACGAGAGTGCGAACTACCGTCAAACAAATGATGACTAGCAGCATGGAATTCTTTGTAGAAATTGCCCGCTTTGTTATTAGGAACATCTTCAACATTTTTTCTAAACTTAACCCCATGTTGCATCCCAAAAGCATCGTGCACCATTTGTGTCATCCTAGTATCTTGATATTTAATATGCCCTGCAAACCTACTACTTTCTCCAACAACAAAGTTATTTTGCGTAACATCCCCATGAATGCCACACAATCTTAAAAAGTCCTCGTGAAACCCCTTTCTATAAAGATGTTCCTTTACATCTTTTTCACTTACAAGATTTATCCCATCACATCTAACACAAGGACAACGAATAACCCGATAACGTATCCACATATCAAGTGTCTTAGCATGTTCAACAAATCTTTTGACACCTTCAATAAATTTCTCCCTAATACCCATTCTATTATCATTGTTCCGTTGATATATCCAACTATAATTAGGTTCCATCTACGCAATCAATCAGATTCAACTAATTAGATCAAGTCACAAAAATTTGACCATTTTCAAGCAACTACGTCACCTACCATTTTCAAGTGACTAAGTCACCTAACAAACGACATTCAAAATAAAAAAAATCACTTTAAAGTTCCTACACTTATATTTTCAAGCAACTAAGTCACCTACCAAACCTCATTCAAATAAAAAAATCCTCTTTAAAGTCTCTAAACTTAACCATTTTCAAGCAATTAAGTCTCAAAACAAAACCATATTCAAAACAAAAAATCCCCTTCAAAGTCCCTAAACTTAACCATTTTCAAGCAACTAAGTCGCAAAACAAAATCACATTCAAAACAAAAAAATCCTCTTTAAAGTCCCTAAACTTAACCATTTTCAACCAACTAAGTCACCTACCAAACCACATTCAAAACAAAAAAATCCCCTTTAAAGTTCCTACACTTAACCATTTTCAAGCAACTAAGTATCAAAATAAAACCACATTCAAAATACAAAATCTCCTTTAAAGTCCCTAAACTTAACCATTTTCAAGCAACTAAGTCTCAAAACAAAACCACATTCAAAACAAAAAAATCTTCTTTAAAGTCCCTAAACTTAACCATTTCAAACAACTAAGTCACCAACCAAACCACATTCAAAACAAAAAAATTCTCTTTAAAGTTTCTACACTTAACCATTTTCAAGCAACTAAGTCACCTACCAAACCACATTCAAAGCAAAAAAATTCCCTTTAAAGTTCCTACTCTTAACCATTTTCAAGAAACTAAATCACCTACCAAAAGACATTTAAAACAAAATAATTTCTTTTAAAGTTCATACACTTAGCCATTTTCAAGCAACTAAATCACCTACCAAACCACATTCAAAACAAAAAAAATCGCTTTAAAGTCCCTAAACTTAACCATTTTGAAAAACTAAGTCTCAAAACAAAACCACATTCAAAATAAAGAATCCCCTTCAAAGTCCCTAAACCATTTTCAACCAACTAAGTCTCAAAACAAAACCACATTCAAAACAAAAAAAATCCTCTTTAAAGTCCTAAACTTAACCATTTTCAACCAACTAAGTCACCTACCAAACCACATTCAAAATAAAAATATTTCCTTTAAAGTTCCTACACTTAACCATTTTCAAGCAACTAAGTATCAAAACAAAACCACATTCAAAACACAAAATCTCCTTTAAAGTCCCTAAACTTAACCATTTCCAAGCAACTAAATCTCAAAACAAAACCACATTCAAAACAAAAAAATCCTCTTTAAAGTCCCTAAACTTAACCATTTTCAAGCAACTAATTCACCAACCAAACCACATTCAAAATAAAAAAATTTCCTTTAAAATTCCTACACTTAACCATTTTCAAGCAACTAAGTCACCTACCAAACCACATTCAAAACAAAAAAAAATCTCTTTAAAGTCCCTAAACTTAACCATTTTCAAGCAACTAAGTCTCAAAACAAAATTACATTCAAAATAAAAAATCCCCTTCAAAGTCTCTAAACTTAACCATTTTCAAGCAACTAAGTCTCAAAACAAAACCACATTCAAAACAAAAAAATTCTCTTCACAGTTCCTACACTTAACCATTTTCAAGAAACTAAGTCACTTACGAAACAACGTTCAAAACAAAAAAATCCTCTTTAAAGTCCCTACACTTAACCACTTTCAAGCAACTACGTATCAAAATAAAACCACATTCAAAACACAAAATCTCCTTCAAAGTCCCTAAACTTAATCATTTTCAAGCAACTAAGTCTCAAAACAAAACCACATTCAAAACAAAAAATCCCCTTTAAAGTTCCTAGACTTAACCACTTTCAACCTACCAAGTCACCAAATATAATCACATTCAAAACAAAAAAACACCTACCAAGTTCCTACACATTCAAAACCAAGCCTTGACCTTTCATGCCAAATGATACAAGATCAAGTTCACAATACAAGAAACAAGCAAAAACAAAACCAACAAGATATCAAGAACAATGCTAGTGAATAACACAAGGCCACACACGGCTTCACTAGACTTCAATATGAACAATGAAAGAAAGTTAACAACAATAGTGAATCGCACAAGGCCCACACGGCTTCACTATGTCAACATACCTCTGAAATTTTCCTTAATTTATTGATATTTCAAAATGGCAGCTTCAATCTGCTTATAGATTCTCTCACGGGAAGCTGCAATATCGAAAATGATGAGCTTAGCAAATTAAAAGATAGACTACAACAATTTTCTCCAAAATACCCATCTACTCTATACAAGATATCACTCATTTCAGTCCACATAACACACACAATCCATACTACATTCAAGTTTATCCCCAATTTCCCCATTTTCAACCAAAACATAAGAACTAGGATTTCAAAAATCAAAATGAAGTAAAGTTAACTCAAAATAAGGTCAACAAATCTCACATTCTTACTTGAGTTGGAGAAACCAAGATTTGCTACAAAAATGCACTTATTCGACTGATTTCGAGTGTCGTGTGTGTTTGTGTGTGTATACGGGTAGTGTTGTGTGTATGCTGTTTCCCATTTTTTTGTGTATGTATATAGCAATTGGAAAATTTAATTATTTGGGTGGGTCTGGTCAGGTTATTAATTTTTTTAAAAAAATTAACAGGAAAACCGACCACACGTGGTTGATTTTTACACTTTTTTGATAAATTAAATTTTAATAAACAACAATTAATAAATTAATTAATAAATTAATAAATTAAACTTAATTTTTAATTAATTAATTTTTTTAATAAATGCTATAATATTTATAACAATATCCAATTAATTTAATATAATGTGTATATATATAAATAAGATAAAAAGTCATTTTATCATCACATTAACACGAATAATATATTTCCTCCAACCCATAATAATATCAATGAATTTCACAAATTACGATAAATTTTTGTTTCATTAGCTTTTAATTACGATATTTTATATATATACATACATATAAATATATAAATATATATATATACGTGTTAATCAAATAAATTATCGACGTCTTACATTATTACAACTTCAACAATATACGCGTATCTACATTGACACAAAATAGTATGTCTATTTCTTCAATAGTATGGTATCAATGTATTATTCAAAATATTTTGATATATAGATTCAGTTATTGAGCTTTCAATTACTACATATGTCACTACACGAGATATAAATATCATATACACAATTTTTCTTATCATATACACAATTTTTCTATCCCATAATAATATTCAACGTATTTCACATATACTCATATGCAAACATTTTAAGCGAAAAAACTTAAATTCACTGCCAAAATTTAGTGGTCGTTCAAAATTCAAAATTCAAAGCAAATGGTAAGTATATGCAAGTTTCATGATTCAATTTTCCGTATCCCTCCCCTACTTCCTCCCTCCCCCCCCATATACCTCGTAATACTTGCCATACGTTATAACAACTTCAACAATATACGTGTGTCTACATTATATTGACACAAAATAGTATATCTATTTCATCACTACACAAGATATACATATATATAAAGATATACTATTTTGTATCAACATTCAATAGATATACTATTTTGTGTCAATATACGTACTATATACATCACATACCCGATTTTACTACCCCATAATAAAATACAACGGATTTCACAGAAACTCAGTTGAATTATCGGTTGGTTTATCTTATGTCATTAATATATATATATATACCTATATATATACATACACACACACATATACCTATACATATACACACATATATATACACATTATCGACTAATACGTACTATATACATCACATACGTACACGAGTATCTTATCCAATAATATAATGCAACATATTTCATATACGTACTATATACATCACATACCCGATTTTACTATCCCATTGTATTTCACATATACTTAAATAAATTTCAAATTACGGGGGTTAATTTTACGATTTACGGAGTTTTAAACCCCTGCAAAATGTAATTTCGGCGGTTCCCAAAACCCCCACAATATGAGCTGTCACAAATAATTTGCGGCAGTTTTTTTTTGACCCCCATAATTAATTTGCAGCGGTTAATTTGCGGCGATTTGACCCTCGCTACTCTAAATTTAATTCTTTTTATAATAAATTTTTATTTAAAAATTGCGGTGAAACCCCCGTAATTTTTTTAGTTTTTATTTTTTTAAAAATAGTAGGACCCATAATCTTTCAATAACTAATTATAGATTCTAATTTTAGCTCAAATTTAATTCTTCCTTTAGACATAACCTACAATCCAATATTTGTTCAATTCATATATCATTAATACAACATAACTAATTAAACGTTGTAATTGACAAGCATATCAAAAATACATTGAACATTAAACTTCAAAATTAAATTTTCAATATTAACATCTTCAAACTCCAAATTTTCGACATTAACTAGTATCTTCAAACTCCAAAATCAAATTTAAGCACAAAAATTTCAATATTCTAAGACCCTCTCCAACCACACAATTACATCATCATAACTGAATATTCAAGACAGTTTGCAACGAAATCAACGACTGTCAATAGGATCAC
The DNA here is from genome assembly GCF_002878395.1 of Capsicum annuum. Lineage (NCBI taxonomy): Eukaryota > Viridiplantae > Streptophyta > Magnoliopsida > Solanales > Solanaceae > Capsicum > Capsicum annuum. Next base: position 27,530 of record NW_025893293.1, read on the forward strand.
TATCATCACGTGGTCTCCTTGCATCCATGGGCGAAATGGGTCAACTAGCCGCGTCACTTGGCTACATAATCATAAGGACTGTAAGGGTCTGTAAGCTGCAAATAATAATAATTTTTAACACTTCTAGACCACCACCTCTCTCCAGTCTCAAAAGAAAAGGAGAACTCTTTCATAATGTGTTTCAAGACGAATTTTTAGGCTATTTATCAGAGAAGGCATCAAGAGATAAAATGGCAATAGGTTTTTTTATTAGTCATTGGAGAGATACAATACATGGACTGATGTGTGGTGAGCACAACATGCCATAAACACGGGCAGTGCCTGATGGACTAACCGACATATTGTTTCTTAAGAAGGCTTCCGCAAAATGCCAAGTCAAACCGTTCCTCTGGAGAATCTCCAATGCAATCAAAAACTGCATCTGCATTTGAGAAATTGTCATCAGCTGTGTATCTGAGGCAGTATATATAAGGCTAAAGTTAGCATCAAGTTAACAAGAACATGCAACGAAATTCATGACAGGCTAAATGGACTGCAATAATTGGTAAAAGGATAAGTGATCCGACATTGGTGAAAGAGAAGTGGCAGAGACAAAAGATGATAGCTGCTTGTTTATAAGGAAATCACAAAGTCTGTAAAACGCTAACAAGAGAATGCATCCCGCTCCTAATACACTACGGGAGGTCTTTCGAAAACAATCACTTAGCTGTATCTGCTATGATAAGCCAATCGTATTATTCTTAATACTTAATTGTAGATACTTACCTCGGAGACTGAAATTTGTTTTAATGAAAAAAAACCCATCAACTAAGATCACCCTCGTTATTTTGGCTGTGTTGATTATGCATGTCCGCCCTTCTATCTCCACCATTTTACTAGAGCAGATTATTTTAACTGATCTAGTGTAAACAAAAAGCAAATAAAGCAAACCTCTTGTGCATCTAGCAACTGACATTTATCTAACACGGAGCCTCACGGATAGAGCTAAATAGCAGTCTTCAGACATAATTAGACGTACAAAAGTATTATCTATAAATCTTTTCAGTCTATACAGTAAAAGTTTGAAAACTTGCCACCTTCACCATGTTCACCTAGGTGCTTAGAGCCTCTAGCCAATAAATTCATTGAAGGAAATATTCTAAGGGGCAACGAGTCAGGTTCGCAATGTCAAACATTGGAAACCATTGGCTAAGGCTTCCAATCATACATATTTTAGTTTTTTGTTGAGTTTCAAGGACACCAGCAGGTTTATAAAACACTGTCAGTTTGATTATGAAGTTCACCAGTTAGGTTATGCTTTAACAAGATGTCTCACCACGATAGAATTTCGGAAACAAGCAAAACAATACTTGTTAACAATTGCTGAAATAGACAGAACCAAAAGATGCACCAGGGAGAGAGACAGAAGTGGTTGGTTCATGTAAAAGAGCAACATACCCACTTTTGGTCGCAATGCACTCCATTCCAGCTGCTTTGGCAGCTGCAAGACCTGCAAGGTAAGGCTACATACAATACATCCTTGTGGTGGGGCCCTTCCCCAGTACAGCTTTAAGAATTTCGAAGGTTGAATCTTTTAAATTCAAGTCCTTCAGATGACGGTCTTTTATCTATGTCTGAAACTTCAGATAGCGTGTATCCATTCCTGGAAATGTCATTATATTGCATCTTTTAAGGCACCTTTCTTATCGCAGAAGCGAAATTGTCTCAAAAGACTTACAAACTCTTGGAATTTATGCAGACTTAGTGAAATACAGGACATAACGGGAGAAAAAGATGATCATATAGGGGATCCCATTTAGTTGGGAATATGGTTAAGCCATGATAGTAAGGCTACTCTTTATAATATAGTGTTGGTAACTGTTAAAGGTGCTACAAGAGGAATTAACCTCGCCTATATGTAATGCATGTTTCGTAATATATATACTATTTGATTTAGGGAAAGAATCCCATAATCCATGAATGAAGCAAAGTGATTTTGAGACTGAGTGTGCATGTATGCATGGATTATAATAATTCATGTTGTCCAGTCAAGAGCTTAATATGAATTCTTATTGTATAATATGGTCATGGTTTTTAGTTTCATGTATTAAAGATGCCTTACTTCAGTGTAAGCTATATGATGTGTGATCGGAGTTTTTCTCTCTCAAATCAAATATGCCACTGCCTCTCCGATACAATTGGAACTTTAATTCTAGTATGTTTCTTTACACCGCTCATCAAAAAATCCTTGCTAAACTCAGTACCTGCTATTTTGGATGGATTGTTTAAGTGCCAAGCATGAACATGGTTACAAAGAGGCACCTGTTTCCTCCGATTTCGAGTTTTCGGTCTCTGGTTAGAAAATGATTCCAGCTGATGAGGTTTTCTTCAAGGGAAAATTGTTGCCCTTGAGACAAAACAGCACAAAGGCAACAACACTTAAAGATGAACTCCTTGCTGCTGATGATGATTATGAAGATATATTTCCATCAGTAGGAAAGGAGAGCTGGAAAGACCGTTTTGGTTTTAAGAGGTCATCTCAAATTTCGCCAAAGAAAGCTGATAATAAAGACACAAGAGCCTTTATGTCAAAAATACTCTTTATCCAAACTATTTTGTCAAATACCCATAAGTTTTAAATCCTTTGCCAAATATCCACTTAATGCCACCTCACCACCAACTTTTCCAACTTAACAATTTCAGTCCCAACCTTTATAATAATTCACTTTAACCCAACACTTCTAACTTAATAAATTCACCCACAAGTTTCTAATAATACACTTCAATCCACTCCATCATCCACCACTATATATATAAAAATAATATCTATATTTCCAAAAATATTAAAAATAATAATTCCAAAAGCTAAAAATAGAAAGTGGTTATTTTTCCCACCAAAAAGCTCTAATTTCGGCCACTTTTCCGGCATTATTTTTCGGTGATCAGCTGTAAATTAGTCCACAAACATCATAAGCTTGTCCATTGCATCTATTGTTACCCCATTTGTTTCCTATCTTCTCAAACACATTTTCCACCATTGTTAAAAAGCTTTAAATCACTCACATTACTCAAAACCACTTTAGAAAGTGCATTACAGCAGCTCAGGCGACTCCAAGTTCATTTCTTTATTCCATAAACCCAACATTGATTACAAGCAATATTTGCAATTTCAAGTATTTGTACGAAAATCTGTGCAGTCATCGACCCATCCTCGCCAATCATCGACCGTACATACTACACGACATAGACCATAAGCATAATTTACCATCGACCGAAGCTTAATTCTAGGATGTCTATTGCAGAATTTGTTCTGGTTTCTGGTGATTTCATGGGAGAATAGGTGGAGACTTCGAAATGTTGGAAATGGAGATCATTTACCAAGGTGACAATTTCCATTCCTGTTTGCCGCAATAGTTCGTACGATGAATTTGTTGCAAGCGTAATGCAGAGCGGGGATCTAGATTGCACCTCGAGCGACGTGGTGATTAGTTATGTAATGCATTCGAGGGAAAAGGTGAATCCTACTATCATAAATAGCGATGTACGTCTGCTGACGTACATAATGGATGTTAATGTAGATGACTTTAGGCCAATTTTGAGGATAAATATGGTTGAGAGGTCCTTTGAAGGACCGCTGAATTCATCAACACCCCTACCACAGCGCCCGACAGTCGACGATGATTTGATCGACGATGATTTGAATGATTACGAGAACGATGTCGATGATACAATTAATATGGGAGATTATTCTATGCATATGGAAGATTTTTCATCGGACTTGCAAGATGAAGAAGAAGATAGTGAAACGGAATCACAAGCAGGACACTCCTTCACCGATGAAACCAATTTCTGTTGTGGTCAAACATTTGCCGATAAAAACGAGCTGAAAATGCAACTAGACGCAGCAACGGTGAGGCAGTCTTTTGATTATTATATAGAGAAGAGCTGCACAAAATTGCTGAAGGCGCAGTGCTTATCTCGTGGTTGTGGATGGCTATTGCAGGCGAAAAAGTATGACACCTCGGACAGATTTCGTATATACAAGTATGTCGGGATGCACACGTATGGTGTTGAAAACGTCACCCGCAGGCACAAAAAAGTCTCATCCGAATTGATTGCTTCAACATGCGTAAATCATTTTTGGGATGGTAAGGGTCCACGCATAAGAGAAATTCAAAGAATTGTATTTAAGGAGTTGCGTTGCAACGCAAGCTATTGGATGTGTTGGAAAGGAAGTGTAATTACGAAGAACATCATTCGCGGGACACCGGAGCACGAATATACTTTCTTGCCGGCTTTTTTCCACGTGGTGGAGTTATTGAATCTCGGGTCTTCTTACTCTATCATGGTAAACCGGATGGATGGATCGTTCATTTACTACTTCTTAGCATTTGGAGCTTGCATACGAGGTTATGCCCACATGAGAAAGGTAATTTTCGTCGATGACACACATTTGTATGACAAGTACGGGGGCGTTCTGCTGAGCACCGTTGTACAAGACACCGAAAATCATATATTTCTGATTGCCTTTTATGTCGTCGATAAAGAGAACGATGCTTCTTGGACCTTCTTCTTCCAGAAGCTGAAGTCTATCATAGAAGATGAACCAAATCTATGCGTCATCTCCGACAGACACATTAACATCGCCAATGCCTTCTCCCGTGTATACAGTCGTGCACATCACGGACTTTGTATGAGGCACCTCGCTGAAAATCTTCGCGTAAATCAACACTGCAGAGAACATCTTTATCTATTCTACGCCACGGTAAAGGTTTATTCCTTTGATGAGTTTAGCGATAATTTAGTGAAATTGAAGAGTAAATTCCCTGAGACAGCTTATGTCCTTGAAAATGTGCTTGGTTTTGAAAAATGGAGTAGAGCGTACTTTTCGGGCAGTAGGTACAACGTGATGACCACAAACATCTCCGAGTCGCTCAACTCGATTTTGATGGATGAACGGGGGTACCCCGTGTCGTACATATTCAATTTAATTGTTAAAAAATTTGGTGAAAAGTTTAGAGAGCGGGATGCATTTGTCGGTGATAAAGAGAACATATTTGTGCCTTCTGCGGAAAGGATCCTAAGGGATAATAAGAGTGTGGACGATTCCTTGTATGTGGGTAATCCAAACGGGGTTATCGATGAGTATACGATGTTCGGTAAAGGCGTTACTGCCAAGGTCAATCTCTTGGAGAGGAGTTGTTCTTATCGAAAATTTGACTTGGTGAAAATGTCGTGCGAACACGCGATGGCAGCTTTGCAAGTAAAGTACGGCGATGGCGAAGATTATGGTAACTCCATATACGACTACTCTTCGCCAATTTATAAAGCTGAAAGTTACCTCCTTGCATACTCGGAAGCAATTAACGTGGTCCTTCCGGAGGCTGAATGGAC
>NW_025893294.1:0-3026 GCF_002878395.1 Capsicum annuum
TAGGATCCACACTCAAAATTAAGTCATAAGGAGGGATATCGTACGAATGGAATTCACCCAAAGTATTTTCAAGACTTAACTCTTTCCTTGACCTACAAGTAGTGATACCTTGGTCCAGAATGGAAACACTCAAGGATGAACTCTCTTGGCTCCTTTTATTACTTCCGTTATTTAATGAACACTTATCATAGTGAGAGATTACCCCCATGCACAACTTAGGTCTATCAAGTGGATTGTAAATTCCCAAGAAAGACTTTCCATCGCAGGGAAGGATTCCAACACTCACAATCAAATCTTGCTTGTCGTCTTTACCAAGCATTAAGGTAGATGTATAACATGCTCTACATCCCATGAGGTTACCGAGGTCAAATGGGTAAAGTAGCCAAGGACCTAGGTCTCGGCTATACCCCATTTCCCTTATGGTGCCATCCTTAAAATTAGACATACCCTCTATAACACCATTAGAAATATCATGAACAAAAAGAGGGTAGAGAAAGGTGTCACACAAATCAACTTCAACTATGGTGTCCTCATGCAAGTACTCACTAGTTTCAAGTTCATCACCACTAGTATGCTTGTAGGAAACACACAAAGAAGAAGTAGATGGATTCTCTTAGAAAATATCCCCTTCTCTTTCAAAGGAGAAATCCACACATAGATATAAATCACCATGGGCATCAAAGGGATCACACATAAAAATATTTTTACAAGAACAAGCACCATTTGGTTTTTCCAAATTTTTAAGCAAATCAAGATCATTTTCACCCGATTAATCATTTTGCACACTTTCGCTAGTTTTTGGCAATTCACATACCAATGTAGACTCACCTTGGTTTTCACAAGGGTCTACTAGTGTGTGACTACTCTTATCACTTGACAATAGGACCTCATTCAAGTTATAAGTGCTAGTACTAGATGGACACAAATCATTCTTACAAGAAGAAACAAAGTTGTCATCTAAATGGTCAACTAGTGCTTGCGTAATTACAACAAGAGTTTAGTTCTCATGCAACCTAACAACACCAAGAGTATCACAAAAGGAAGGTTCATGCACTTCTACACTAGGCAAAACTGCAACTACACTCATTTGGCTATTACTAGCCATATCACAACATTCTACATTTATAGGAGTGTAGGAAATAACATTTTTACCTTGTAGCTCACATGATCTACGACCTTCACCTTGGTGAGGTTCACGGAAGCCTACTTATTCCTTTGGGAAGCTCTCATAAAAAAGTGTTTGGACAAAAGGAATTGGATTTATTGGGAAAAGTTTGGGTATCAATTGACGTAGCTTTTCAATGTGTCATTTCATATCTTCAAGATTGTCATTGAAGCTATCACACATGGCATTGAATTTATTTATATCCATGATACTTAAAAAAAGAGATAGAAACAAATAAAAAAAACAAGTTAGTTCAAAAAGCCTCACCACACTCTCACTTTTTGATTACCTCACACGTAGCTTCACAAGTGTTGTAAGCCGACAAAGGAACCTGTGAGGAGATTGACAATTGCGTCTACTCTTGTCCGAGATAGATTTTGGTTTGAAACTCAAACGAAATCTTGTAGTACTTAAGTCAAGAACTAACAACGATTCAAAATGAAAAAAGTACACAACAAACACTAACACGAACAAACGGATTCTACAACTAACTTACAATCTTGTAGGAGATTACTAGTTTGTCAATTAGTATTAGAATCAACAAATGAAACTAAGAAACAATAATAAGAAACTAAGAAATCAAAATTTTAAGCCAAAATTGAAATGTGAACAGTAACTTGATGACGTGGCAGTCCACTACTAATTCGATTTTTATCAAGTTGTTATTTTTTAATTTTCAAGTCTTGGTCAATTTTTCAATTTGAATTGTTGAAATTTGGTTAAAAGGAGGGAATACAAGTCTTGGAGCCTTTTATAAATTTTCAAATTTCAAGACTTGACTTTTCTTGTACTTCTCCTTAAAACATGGGCCCTTGAATCATGGAAAGTTGTTGGAAAATGGATGTTAAAGTCTTTGGTGGTTGAAAAGTCTTTCAAGACTAACAAGTCCTACACCTCCTTCCTTCACCTTTATGGATGTAAATTGCACTTTATCTTCAACAATATATGAAGGTAGTGATGAACATCAAGAATAACAACTACATTTACTAAGAACAACAACAACAATCTCATGAACAACTAACAACAATCCACAAGGCCAACTCCAAATCCACAATACAATATTTTCAGCTCACGGCCAAGGCTACTACAACTTCACAAAATGTTCTTAGGCCACCAATTAGCAACAATATCACGTGGTCAATCTTAGAACAACAACAACATTCATTGTCCAATTCCACAACAACAACAATATTCACCAATGGGCTGCCAAGTTCAAGCTCACAATAACAACATCAACAATTAAAGGTCAAACTTAGATATAGACTCAATGTGTTAGTGAAGAACAAAACTAACACTAGAAACACTTAAGACAAATAAAAATCTCAGACAAGACACAACAAGAACACAATTTCGGCCAAGCAACAAAAATGGACAGATTTGATTTTTGTTTTTTCAATTTTATAACACTTTTTTTTTAATTTCAAGAAATCAAGCCTAAGATTGATCTTGTGGGAACAATATCAACCATGATATGATACCAAATGATACAAATAGATCTATGAAATTCACCAAAACAGTCCACAAATAGGAAGAATTACAACAACAAAGTCTAGAGTTAGAAGAACAAACTCCAAATTCGAGAATACAACAACAATGGCAAGATAACAAGGTGTAAGTGACACCAAAATAGCCAAAAACACAACAATAACGTGATGAAAAAGATGAACACATAGAATATAAGATTCAAATTCAACAACACAACAAGAACACAAGAAACAACAATAAATGTAAAGATAGAAAGTGTGACATAAACTATTACAAGTTTTAAGAACTATGGTGTGTCTTAAACACCAAAACCCATATAACATGTAATAATCAACACCTACACTCTTACGTGAATACAAGAGGGACATCAATCTCC
>NW_025893295.1:0-3687 GCF_002878395.1 Capsicum annuum
TTTCTAGTCATGTTATTTGGGCTAACTAATGCTCCAGCAGCTTTTATGGACCTCATGAATCAAGTGTTCAATAGTATCTAGATATGTTTGTCATAGTGTTCATAGATGATATCCTCGTATACTCCTGTAGTGAGGATGACCATGCAGAGCATCTTAAAATTATCTGGCAAACACTTAGAAATCATCAATTATTCACCACTAGCTAAGGTCAGTAGCCTTTCTCAGTCATATTATTTCCGCCGATGGCATTAGAGTTACTCCCCAAAAGATAGAAGCTACAAGAAATTAGCCTAAACCTATTTATCCAACAGACATTAGGAGTTTCTTGGGTTTAGCTGGCTATTACCGCCGTTTTGTTGAAGGTTTCTCATCTATTGCATCTTCTATGTCTAGATTGACCCAAAAGAAAGTTAAGTTCCTGTGGTCATATTCCTGCGAGAAGAGGTTTTAGGAGTTGAAGACTCGACTCACTTCATCCTTAGTGTTAGGATTACCTAATGGTACAATCAGTTTTGTGGTGTATTGTGATGCCTCTAGAGTTGGTTTGGGTTGTGTGTTGATACAGAGAGGTAAGGTCATAGCCTATGCCTCTATGTAGTTAAATCCTCATGAAAATAATTACCCAACCCATTATCTAGAATTAGCTGCAGTGGTATTTGCTCTGAAAATCTGGAGACACTATCTGTGTAGTGTTCATGTTAATGTATTCACAGACTACAAAATCTTGTAATATGTGTTTACTTAGAGGGAGTTGAATCTCTATCAGAGAAGGTGGTTAGAGTTATTAAAGGATTATAACATGAGTGTGTTGTATTATCTGGGCAAGGCCAATATAGTGGCAGATGCCCTTAGCAGGTTGTCTATGAGCAGTGTTGCTCATGGGGAGTTTGGTAAGAAAGAGTTAGATCGATAAGTTCATCATTTGGCTAGAATGGGTGTTAGGTTGGTTGATTCAGCTGAAGGGAATGTTTGGGTTCAGAGTAGTTCCAAATCTTCCCTAGTTTCGGAAGTGAGGGAAAAACAAGATATGAATTCTATTTTGGTCAAACCGAAGGAGTTAGTTAAAGACCAAAAGGTAGAGGTTTTCTCCCAAGGGAGAGATAGTGTGTTAAGATACTAAAGTAGATTGTGTGTGCCTTGTGTTGATGATTTGAGACAGGGAATTATGGCTGAAGCACATGGTGCATGTTATCCTATTCATCTAAGTGCTACCAAGATGTACCACGACTTACCGGAGATCTATTAGTTGAATAGTATGAAGAGAGATATAGCAGAGTTCGTAGCTAAGTGTGCAACTTGTCAACAGGTTAAGGTAAAGCACCAAAGACCTAGTAAAATATTGCAAGAGTTTGGTATACCCATTCGGAAGTGGGAAGAGGTGAATATGGATTTTGTGACTGGTTTACCCCGATCGCATCGTTATCATGATTTGATTTGGTTATTGTAGACAGATTGACTAAGTCAGTGCATTTCTTACTAGTTCATACGTCCTATCCAACTGAAGATTGTGCAAAGTTGTAAATCCAAGAGTTAGCCAGACTGCATGGAGTCCCCTTGTCTATCATTTCAGATAGGGGTACTCAGTTTACTTCCCAGTTTTGAAAAGCCTTTCAAAAGGGTCTTGGCACCCAAGTTCATCTTAGTTTGGCTTTTCACCCACACAGAGATGGTCAACCAGAGAGGACCATCTAAACTCTAGAAGATATGTTGAGGGCATGTGCTTTGGATTTCAAAGGTAGTTGGGATGACCATTTGACATTGATTGAGTTTGCTTATTATAACAGTTATCATGCTAGCATTCTGATGGCTCGTTTGAAGTTCTTTATAGAAGGAGATGTAGATTACCCATAGGTTTGTTTGAAGTGGGTGAGGCTTATTTTCTTGGGCCTGATTCAGTATTTGAAGCTATATCAAAAGTTAAGCTGATTAAAGAGAGACTGAAAATAGCCCAGACTCGTCAAAAATCCTATGCAGATATGAGAATAAGGGACCTCTAGTTTGAAGTTGGTAATTTAGTATATCTAAAGATTTCACCTATGAAAGGGGTGAAGAGGTTGTAAGAAGGGGAAGCTTAGTCCCCGATATGTTGGCCCTTATAGAATTTTGAGTCTTGTTGGGAAAGTAGCTTATGAGATCGAGTTGCCCACAGACTTGTCAACTGCAGTTCATCCTCTATTCTATGTCTCTATGCTTAAGAAGAGTATCGGTGACTCTACCGTTGTAGCTCCATTATAAAGCTCAGCTATTCAGAACAGCCTTTCATACAAAGAGATTCTATTTGAGATTTTAGATCATTGGATCCATAGAATAAGGAACAAAGAAGTTCCTTTGGTCAAAGTGTTTTGAAAGAATCAGTCCGTTGAGAGTGCCACTTAGGAAGCAGAAGCAGATATGCAAGCCAAGTACCCTCACCTTTTCTCCGCAAACTCAGATCCAGCTGAAAGTAATACTCTTCCTCAATCTAGTTCATTTCTAATCAGATATTCAGCAATATATATTTCCTCATGTAAGTTCTTACACTCTCAGAATTACTCAGAATCTTAGAATGATTTAGATTTAGATGTTCAGTTTATTTCAGTTGTGCCTGAAATCTTATGCTCTCAGATTCCTCAGAAATTTCAGCTTAGCTAGAAACATTCGAGGACAAATACTTCCAAGGGGGAGATATTGTAATACCCCATGATTTTCCTAGCTTAAACTTGCCCCAAAAAATGTCAAGGTTAGCTCTTAGAATAAATGATGTTTAATTTATGTGGAATTCTTTAGATTTGAACTGTTCATGGCGTAGGAAATTGATTAAGATTAACAACGATATAAGGATCACCTAAATCTGATAACTGGATAAGAAGTTATGGCTATTTTAAGTTCCAGTCATAAATCACCATCATTTGGACCCTTAGCGCATTGTGGAGTAGTGAAAATCCCATTTCCATTTTTTAGTGTCCCTACGTAATTGCACCGCATTGCGGAGAGGTCCAATTTCCCCTTTGACAATTTCTAGTGTGACCTCGGAATACTAGTGCGTCGTGCCACTAGTTAAAATGACAAACATGAGGGCTCCGTGATTGTGGCGCGTCGTGGAGGGAGCCAATTTTCGACTCATCCAATTTCCAGTGAGCCACCGAGATAGTGGCGCATCGCAGCGGCCACCCAGTTAGCAAAATATTGCATTTTTTAATTTTGTTTGGGAGTGTAAAGAGGGCCTTCTGGTCATTCTCCCATCCCCTAGTCCGTCTTAAACAACAAATTAAACCCCTCTAAACCACTTTGCATTCAATTTTCATCTATTTTTCTCAAAGCAAAAACCCTAGTTCATCAACTTTCTACCCATGCAACTCAAATTCGTCCATTAATCCTCCAAGAAAATTCAAGATTTAGAATTCCCAAGTCAATACTCCAAGAATTCATCCCTAAAGCATCAATCGGAATCCAGGATTCAAGTTTTCATCAAAGATCATTAATTAAAGGTATGTGGGGTTTGAACAAGGATAAATCTTCCGTCCTTGTGCCCAAAGTTATATATTTCAACAAATTTCTTATGATTTGAAATTGGGGTTTACACCCATAGTATCTTATTGGTGATTTTGAGTACGATACCATTGAATTATGAAATCCCATATTTGTTTTGAGTTAAAGAATACTCTTTTATGATTTTGAATACCATGAGCATGATTTGAGATATTCTTT
>NW_025893296.1:0-1446 GCF_002878395.1 Capsicum annuum
AAAAAAAAATTGTTGAAAAGCTGAAAATTTCAGAAAAATTGCAATCAGTCCATTGTTGTTATCTTGGCCGAGATTTATTCTTGATTCTAGGTCTAGGAGTAGTTTACTTGTATTGTGTGTTTGTAGTGTTAGTTTTATTCCTCACTAACACTTTGACTCGATCCAAACTTGAGCTTGAATTGTTAATATTGTTGTAGTGAAAAAAGTGTGGCCGATTGGATGTTGTTGTTGTTCTAGCCTTGACCGAGTTGAAGGCCTTGTGTTGTGGTGTTGTTGTAGATCTTAAAAGATTGTTGTTGTGTTCTTTTTGTTCATCACAACCTTCACCTTTTGTAAAACAGAAAACACAACACAAAGGGGACTTAGCCAATTGTTTTGCTATCCTTGTGGTCTTGACCGAGAGATTGTTGACCTTGTTGTGGTGGACTTGTTGCTCTAGGGAGATTGTTGTTTGTTGTTCTTGTTGTGTTTGTTGTGTTCTTGAAGTTCTTCACCATATTCATCACCTTGTTAATATTAAAGTGAACTTAGATCTTAAAAAGGTGAAAGACAAGGTGTAGTATTTGTTGAATCTTGAAAGACCCCAACCACCAAAAAGACTTTATATCACATCTCAACCTTTTTCCACAAAACAAGGGTCCATGTTTTAAGGAGAAGTACAATTCTAGTCAAATACTTTTAAGTCTTGAAATTTGAATTGAAAAAGGATCTCCAAAGACTAGTTTGTATTTCCCTCAATTAAACAATTTCCACCAAAGTCCAAATTGTGAAATTAAAATTTGTCAAGAACCGAACCACTAGTGGACTGCCACGTGGACCGCCACATCACCATATACACTTTTTACACAATACTTTTGGCTCAAATTTTGATCTTTTAGTTTCATTTGTGTCTTTAGTTTCGTTTGTTGATTCCCATACTAACTTACAAGCTAGTGACCAATTACTAGATTGTGAGTTGGTTTGAAACTGTATTTTTGTGTGTGTGTGTGTTTACGTTCCTTTGTGTGTTTTATTCTTTTGAGTTTTTGTACACACTTGATTCACCTCTCAACACCTCTCGAAGTACAAGTAAGCTTACAACACTTTTGAGATTGAGTGTGAGGGATCTGAGAGACAAGAAATAAAAGAGGGAGTGACGATGTTTTTGTACAACTAACGTTTTTTCTGTTTTGTAGGTAACTCCTTTGCCATAATGGACACCATTTTGGCCCACCTTGATGCTATTTCCCGAGAAATAGCTAAGGCAAATGCGGGTCTTCACAAATTGGGCTCGAATATGTCTACTATACTTGAAAGGTTGGATCGAGTGGAGAGTCAAAGGAACTATCATGTTTCTACTCCCAAAGCTTTACCTCAAATGAACAACCCTCCAAGACCACCACTAAATGACATAGACATAAGCCAAGCCAACAAATGTCCTCAAACTCAAGACCTAAATGAGTCACT
>NW_025893297.1:0-1944 GCF_002878395.1 Capsicum annuum
TTGGAAATGGAGATCTTTTACCAAGATGACACTGCCCATTGTTATTCGCCGCAATAGTTCATACGACAAATTGGTTGTAAGCGTAAAGCAGAGGGGGGATCTAGATTGCGCGTCGAGCAACATGGTGATTAGTTATCTAATGCATTCGAGGAGAAAAGGTGAATCCTACGATCATAAATAATGATGCACGTGTGTCCCTCTACATGATGGATGTTGATGCAGATGGCTTTAGGCCTATTTTAAGGATAAATGTAGTCGACAGGTCCTTTGAAGAACCGATGAATTCATCACTATCTCCACCTCGGTGCCGGATAGTCGATAATGATTTGATTGATTACGAGAGCGATGGAGATCATCCCATGAATATGGAAGATGACTGTGTACATATGAAAGCCATTTTATTGGACTCAAAAGATGCGGAAGAAGACTGTAGAACGGGATCTCAACCAGTATATATCTTCTCTAACGGAATCAATTTCTATCATGATCAAACATTTGTCGATAAGAAACAGCTAAAATTGCTACTAGATGGAGCAGCGGTGAGGCAGTCTTTTGATTATTGTATGGAGAAGAGCTATACCAAATTTTTGAAGGCAAAATGTCTATCTCCTGTTTTGGCTGGTTGTTGCAGGTAAGGAAGAATGAAACCTTGGAAAAATTTCACATATACAAGTATGTCGGGGTACATACGTGCGGTGTTGAACACGCCACCCAAAAACACAAAAAAATATCATCCGAATTGATTGTTTCACTATACGTAAATCATTTTTGGGATGGAAAGGGTCCAAGCATAAGTGAAATTCAAAGGATTGTGTTCAAGGAGTTGCATTGCCACGCAAGCTACTGGATGTGTTGGAAAGGAAGTGTAATTGTAAAGAACATCATTCGCGGGACACCAAAGCATGGATATGCTTGCTTGCCTTTTTTTTCCACATGGTGGAGTTGTTGAATCCAGGGTCTTCCTACTCTATCATGGTAAACCAGATTGATGGATCGTTCGTTTACTACTTCTTAGCATTCATATCTTGCATACGGGGATATGCCCACATGAGAAAGGTAATTGCCATCGATGGCACACATTTGTATGGAAAGTATGGGGGCGTGTTACTGAGTGCAGTTGCACAAGACACTGAAAATCACGTCTTTCCAATTGCCTTTTGTGTCGTCGGTAAGGAGAATGATGCTTCTTGGACTTTCTTCTTCTAGAAGTTGAAGTCTATTGTAGAAGATGACCCAGATCTATGTGTCATCTCTGATAGGCACATTAGCATCACTAATGCCTTCTCCCGTGTATATAGTCGTGCAAATCATAGACTTTGCATGAGGAACCTCACTTAAAAAATCTGTGTAAATCAATACTGTGGAGAATATCTTTATCTGTTCTTCGCCATGGCAAAGGTGTATTTCCTTGATGAGTTTAGCAGAATTTTGAGGAATTGATGTATAATTGCCCCGAGGTAGCACATGTCCTTGAAAATGTGCTTGGTTTTGAAAAATAGCATAAAGCACACTTCCCGGACAATAGGTACGATGTGATGACCATATCACCGAGTCACTCAACTCAGTTTTGATGGATGAACGGGAGTACCCCGTATCGTACATATTCAATTCAATTGCTAAAAAATTTGGTGAAAAGTTTAGGGAACGGTATGCCTATGTCGATGGTAAAAAGAACATATTTGTTCCTTGTACGGAAAAAATCCTAAGGGATAACAAGAGTACGAACGATTCCTTGTATGTGACTAATCCAAATGGGGTTCTCGATCAGTACATGGTGTTCAGAAATGGTGTTACTACCAAGGTCAATCTCTTGGAGAGGAGTTGTTCTTGTCGGAAATTTGACTTGGTGAAAATGCCGTGCGAACATGCAATGGTAGCTTTGCGAGCAAAGTATGGTGATGGCGTAGGTTATGGAAACTCCATCTACGAGTACTATTCCCCAAT
>NW_025893298.1:0-1679 GCF_002878395.1 Capsicum annuum
AAAATTCAAAACACACTTCTAACATATCAAATTTTATTAAACTAAGGAAATCTTGGGGTTATCTAATGAATAAATTAATACATATCTTAATAACGATCTCAAGAATACTCGAGAAAAGAAGTGTTTCATTGGATAACATACATATGAGAAATAAATGAATTTATATAAATACAGAAGGAACCTAAATTGAATCATAACTTTTCAAAATTCCTACTCGATTTTTTTCACCTTTTCAGGAAGGATCTAAATTTAGTTAAGAGGCTATGTCTAGTTGATGACAAAAAAGGGAGATATATTATATGTCTAGTGCTTTATTGCTTCACTATTTTTTTATACAACTTCTAAATTCTACCAATTTGTCTCTTCCGTCACTATAAAAAATATTGAATCAGCGAGAAAATTAATTCATAACACTAATGACCTAATTTCTTTGATAATCCACTAATTCATCACTAATATCACAAAAGCTAAGATCTTCAGTAACACTAATTTTAAAATTATAAGAGAAAAAAAATGATAAGAACTAAATGACATCAGGAAAAAAAAAAACAAAATGATTTTATTTGAGGGGCTTTAAGGAGATATCAAGGGTGTGTTTGGTATGAAAGAAAATCTTTGTAACTAAAAGAGCAACTATTTACTTTAACATTTCTTTTATGTTAAAAATTAGGTATATATAATTTGTGGAGCCAATGAAACAAATTAAATTTAAACAACTTTAAGATGGCAAGTATCAAAAAAATTTATGTGAAATAATTTAGTTTAAAGAGGAAGAAAGGATTTTGTGTTGAGGCTTTAATTGATAGTATGTAATATTACTTATCTATAAAGTGATTAAAATTTTGTATTATCATTATTAATTTAAAAGGGCGATAAACATGGAGTAAATGAAAAAATTTGAGTAAAGTACCTTAACAAATTATAATGGCATCAATATTAAGTGTATTAATTGTAAATAATTAATAATTAAAAGTCTAGCTAGCTAGAGTAAGAAAATATATCATTAAGAAAAGACAATATTGACCAAAAAAAATTGGTGAATATTCTTTGTTACTATAGTTACGTGCAGTAACTAATATTACTTTTGATCACATAATTTTTTTTTTTTTGATATTTTAATATCTCTACAGTTGTCCTATAATGAATTAGAATATATCAATAGTATCGACAATAAAAAGAGCAACTCTAACGAATTAGCACAGAAATATTAAAATCAAATGCATCCAATTTATATTTTTTTTTTCAAATTTATACAAAAAAAAATTAAAATGATGATACATTCGTTCTTTTATCTTATATCATAGACAAAATACAATTGAATCATTATCTTTTTCATAAGTTGTTATAGTAAGCTCTTTAAAATGTCATTTATTATTTTTTTGTTAAGAAGTTACATCTAAATTGTTAACTATACATTTGAATGCAATATTTTAACAAATATGAATCTATTTTGGTTATTGTTTTCTAAACTATTACAAAATCTTTTTAGTTTTATGTTGTTTTTACAAGAGATCTCATTCTTATGCATAAGAAATTTTTATTTTTACACGTAAGTAATTTAAAAAAGACCTTTACTTTTATTTAAATTATAAGGGGTAAGTGATACCGTTTTCTTAAAATTTAATGTTAGATTTAGAGGTATCACTTTGTGAGAAATGATTTTTTAACTCTTTATAATT
>NW_025893299.1:0-8321 GCF_002878395.1 Capsicum annuum
TTAGACTTTTCTCTTATTGATTATTCCAAGATTTTATTTTTGCTTTGTCTACTTTAGTTTTAATTTACAATTCACAAACTCTCTTTTTGGTTACTGTCATATCAATTGAATCTAAATTATGAACTGAAATAAAATAATTGCCGAATCAAGTCTTTGTGGGATCAATAACTCAACTTTCTTGAAGGACATTATATTACTTGGTAGACCATGTACACTTACGTGTGCACTTGGGTGCTATCATAGCGTATCTAGCTTTGTTTATGCATATGTGTATCCTTTATTACCAGTTTGTTCAATGCTCATAGCAGGTACCAATTCATGGGTTAGCTTACGGTCACTTATGACTGTAAGCAACCTGTGGCATCCAGGGTGTACACCCAGTGCATTACAAACTTAGTATCAGATCCTAAGGTTTAAAAGTGTCCTAGAGAGTCTGTAAGCTACATTGAGTAGATTCTTATGTATGGGTGTGAAGCGCACCACACTTATGGACAAGAGGCTACGAGATGTTTTAGGATAAGTTTCCCTTCTTTCAATATTTATGTTGTGAGAATAAGCATGAGCTAAATTTAAACCATTTTTCTAATTCAATTTTCTTTTTATTTATAGAACAAGCCTCCTAGAAAGAATAATAGAAGGAGAAATAGGAATCAGCCCGCACTTCCTCCTGTTCAGGAAGATCCCCTGAACGAGCATGTCTCCCATGTCAAATTTAGAGCTATATTCACTACTTTAGCTCACTCAGTAGTTGTCCAAAATAATCATTCGATTGTCGTCCCAACTATTTCGGTGGTTAATACTACTGCAGCTAGGATTTGGGACTTTACCCAAATGAACCCTCCTTTATTTTTGGGATTTAAGTTTAATGAGAATCCACATAAGTTCCTCGACATGGTTTGGAAGGTAACTAATATTATGGGTTTGACTTCTAGTGAAAGTGCAGAGTTGGGTGCTTACCAGTTGCAGAATATTGCTCACACCTAGTATAAGTAGTGAAAGTGAGATAAAGGGGCAGATGCAGGGCCTTGTTGAATAGGAAGAGTTTACGATAGCCTTTTTAGATAGGTTCTTTCCCTTGGAGTTAAGGGAAGCTAAGGTACAAGAGGTAATTAATTTAAGGCAGGTAAATATAAGTGTGAAGGAGTATTCTCTTTAGTTTACTCGGCTAGCCAGGTATGATCCTAATGTGGTGTCTGATGACAGGTCTAGGATGGCTAAGTTTGTCTCTAGTGTAGCTAATAGCATGGTTATGGAGTATAGAACAATGATGTTGATTAAGGAGATGGACTTGCCTAGGTTGATGGTCAATTCTTAACAGATTGAGGAGTAGCAGTTTAAGGAAAGAGAGAGAGAGAATAAAAAAGCCAAAATAGGTAGCTTTAGTTTGGCTCACGGAGGTCGAAGGGTGGTAACCATCCTTAAACCTATTAGGAATCTACATCCCAGCTCTTTTTTCAACTAGTGCACCAATTTTGCAGTTTAGAAATGATAATCGGGATAGGGTGCCATGCGCTAAGCCCCAGGGAAGTGTGAACAGTAGTTGCACAAATCCTCTTTACCAAAAATACAGTAGAAACCATTAGGGTGTGTGTAGAGCTGGCAGGGATGTATTCTTTGGGTGTGGCAAGCCAGGATACAAGGCTAGGGATTGCCTAAAGATTGGTTAGTAAGGTCAGTCCAATCGTCCCCCAATTTCTTCCAATAACCCGACTCAGCCGGGTGTTACTTATAGTGCCACTAATGGTCAACGCCAAAATAGATTATATGCACTTTAGTCTTAGAAGGATTAGGAAAATTCTCCTGATGTGGTTACAGGTCTTTTATTTACATGTTTATGTTTTGTTAGATCCCAGAGCTTCTCTTTCTTTTGTAACCCCTTACATAGCTGTTAATTTTGGCGTCAACCCTGAGACATTAGCAGAACCCTTTTTCAGTATCTACCCCAGTAGGTGTCTCTATTATAGCTAGGAAAGTATACAGGAACTGTATGTCACAATATCCCAAAAAGTTACTTCGGTTGACCTTGTAGAGTTAGAGATGACAAATTTTGATGTCATTGTTCGCATGGATTGGCTCCACTTATGCTATGATTTAGTTGATTGTAGAAATAGAGTTGTGCATTTTCAGTTTTCGAATGAGCCAGTCCTAGAATAGAGGTGTAGTACTTCAAAACATAGGGGTCGACTAATTTCGTACCTTAGAGAGAGAAAAATGATATCCAAGGGGTTTGTCTACCATCTTGTTTGATTTAAAGACTCTAGTTGAGAGATTCTCAATCCCGAGTCAGTTTTAGTAGTGAAGGACTTACAAGATATATTTCTCGAAGATCTTCTTGGAGTTCCTCCCAAAGGGGAAATTAACTTTGGAATAAGCCTTCTTCCAGATACCCAGCCTATATTTATTTCTCCATACAAAATGGCTCCAGTTGAACTCAAAGAGTTGAAAGAACAGTTGAAAGATCTCTTACATAAAGGAATCATTAGGCCCAGTATTTCCTCATGGGACGCTCCAGTCCTTTTCAGGTATAAAAAAGATGGTTCTCTTAGAATGTGCATCGATTACAGTTAGTTGAACAAAGTTGTAATTAAGAATAAGTATCCACTGCCCAAGATAAACCTTAGATTCGGCAATCATCAGCTCAGAATTAGAGAATGTGACATTCTGAAAATAACTTTCAGAACTCAAAATGGCCACTTCAAATTTCTAGTCATGCTCTCTGGACTAACGAATTCTCCAACTAATTTTATGGACTTGATGAATAGAGTATTCAAGTAGTACTTAGAAATGTTCGTTATAGTCTTCATAGATAACATACTTGTCTATTCCTATAATAAAAATGATTATGCCGACTACCTCAGAATAGTACGCAGACTCTTAGAGCCCTTCGGTTGTTTACCAAATTTAGTAAGTGCAAATTTTGGCTAAAATCAGTAGCTTTCCTTGGCTATATTATTTTTGCTTATGGAATTAGAGTTGACCCTCAAAAGACCAAAGCAATGAGAAATTGGCCCAAACCTATTTCTCCATCTTATATCAGCAGTTTCTTAGGTTTGGCTAGAAATTATCAATGGTTTTTTAAAGGGTTTTCATCTTTTACATCCCCTATGTCTAGATTGACTCAGAATAAATTCAAGTTTCAGTGGATAAATTCTTGTGAGAAGAGTTTTTAGGAGTTGAAGACTCGAGTCACCTCATTTTTAGTTTTGACTTTTTCATATGGCTTAGATGGGTTTATTGTTTACTGTGATGCTTCAAGAGTTAGTTTGGGTTATGTTCTGATGTAGAGATATAAGGTCATAGCCTATGCCTCTAGACAAGTTAAGCCCCATGAAAAGAATTATCCTACCCATGATCTTGAGTTATCAACTGTTGTGTTTGCCTTAAAAATTTGGAGGCATTATCTATATAGGGTACATGTTGATGTGTTTATGGACCATAAAAGTTTGCAGTATGTGTTTTCACAGAGAAAGCTAAATCTCCATTAGAGAAGGTGGTCAGAATTGTTGAAGGACTATGATATAAGCATTTTGTATCATCCGAAAAAGGCTAATATAGTGGTAGATGCGCTTAGTAGATTATCTATGGGTAGTGTGGCTCATATTGAGAATACTAAGAAGAAGTTGGTTCAGGAGGGCATTCGTTTGGTTGACTTAGTTGAGGGTAGTGTATGGGTTTAGAATAGTTTCGAATCTTCTTTGGTTGTCGAAGTGAAAGAAAAGCAAAATAGGGACCCCAGACTAGTTAAGTTGAATAAGTTAGTCAGAGATCAGAAAGTAGAGGTTTTCTCCCTAGGGAGAGATGGTGTGTTACGTTGCTAGGGTAGACTATGTATGCTGTGTGTAGATGGTTTAAGACAGAAAATTCTAGCAGAAATGCATGGGGCACATTACTCTCTTTATCCAGGAGCCACTAAGATGTACCGTGATTTGTGTGAAATTTAGCGGTGGAGTGGTACGAAAAAGGATATTGTAGAGTTTGTAGCCAAGTGTGCTAAGTTTCTGCAGGTTAAGGTTGAGCACCAAAGGCCTAGTGGTACTATATAGGAGTTTAGCATTACCACTTTGAAGTGGGAAGAGGTGAACATGGACTTTGTGACAGGGTTACTCCGTTCACGTTGTCAGCATGATTTGGTTTAGGTTATTGTACATAGAATAACCAAATCAGCCCATTTCATGCCAGTCCATACTTCTTATTCAGCCGAGGATTATGCCAAGCTCTATATTAGAGAGTTTCTTAGATTGTATAGAGTCCTGGTGTCCATTATTTCAGATTGAGGTACTTAGTTTACCTCTAATTTTTGGAAGGATTTTTAGAAGGGTCTTGGTACCCAAGTTCATCTTAGTATAACCTTTCACCCTCAGATAGATGGTCAGGCATAGAGGACCATTCAGACCTTAGAGGACATGTTGAGATCTTGTGTTATCGACTTTAAGGGTAGTTTGGATGATCACTTGCCATTGATTAAGTTTGCCTACAATACAAGTTATCATTCTAGTATTCAGATCGCTTTATTTGAGACCCTATTTGGGAAGAGATATAGATCTCCTATTAGTTGGTTTGAGGTAGGTTAGACCATGTTGATAGGGCCAAATTCAGTATTTGATGCATTGAAGAAATTTCAGGTAATTAGAGAATGGCTAAAGATAGCCCAAATCCATAAGAAGTCCCATGCAGATGTGCGTAGAAGGGATCTCGAGTTCGCAGTTGGAGACTTGATTTATTTAAAAATCTCTCCCATAAAGAGAGTGAAAAGGTTTGGTATGAAGGGGAAGCTTAGTCCCTGATATGTTGTCCTTTATAGGATCTTGAGCTGCTTTGGAAAAGTAGCTTATGAGCTTGAGTTTCCTGCAGATTTGGCATTAGTGCACCCATTGTTTCACATTTCTTTGTTGAAAAAGTGTATTGGTGATCCAGCTATTGTTGTTCCTTTAGAAAGCTTAAATTTTTAGGATAGACTTTCTTACGAAGAGCTCCCAGTTGAAATCTTAGATCGCCAGATTCGTAGACTAAGGAATAAAGAAGTTTCCTTGGTCAAAGTTCTTTGGCGGAATCAGTCCATTGAGAGAGCCACTTGGGAAGCTGAAGTAGATATGCGAACCAAGTACTCTCACCTTTAATCCATCGACTAAGATTCAGTTCAAGGTAACAATTTTCCATTAGATTATCTCTTTTCTATGCTTAATCCCAGGCATATGATCATATTCATGTCATTGCATGTATTCACGAATCATTTCAATAAGTCACCATGTTCAAACTTAGTAATGTAATCATGTTTTAGTTGTGAATATTCAGCTTATGATCTCAGTACCTTAGTAATTCCCAACTTAACTGGTCCCTTTTGAGGATGAATGTTCCCAAGGGGGAGATATTGTAAGACCCCATGAGATCCAAGCTCATTTCAGCTCACTCTTACATGCTAAAGAGGTCCAATACTTAGAAAATTTCACTAAGTGTTAAGACTTAGTCATTTCAAAAGCCTCTTAAACTTTGATGATTTTTATTCTAAACTTCTTGGCCTTAGAACATTGATTTTTAGGTTGATTCATGATCAGGGTGGTCGACAACATATCTAGGGTAAGTTTTAGATTTATTGGATGAGGTTTGAGGCTTTTTTGGATGTTCAAACCAAGGAGTCAGCGCGAGCTATCCGCGACAAGCCACTTATCACTTTGGTGGGTTGTAACACGGCGTGTCGCCTTATGCATCGATTGAGCGACGTGATGCATCGCTTACTGTGTCACTGGCCATGTTGAATTTATGGGTATATGGAATTATTTGAGTCATTTTTCTCTTACTTTTCCTCACCCATAATACGCGATTAAGGTCCAAAAAGGTCAAAATCACTCATCTTTTCACAAACTCTCTCAAGCACAAAGCACTAGTTTCTTCAAATCCAAGTTCAAGCTTCAAAAAATCACCAAGAACTCATAAAGATTCATTAGTATAGGTATGTTAGATGTTCATTCATAGGCCCTTTACATCCATGGCGTCCAAGAATCCACTTTAAAGTTTAAAATCATGACCTTTATATGTTTTCAAGAATTTTATCCATTAACTTCGATGAATTTCAAATTTTATATCATGTTTACATGTGTTTTTGTTGGAGTTGGACTTTGATCCGTTTGAAGGATGTTATTTGCATGTTAAATCATTAAACCATGATTTTGTATTGAAATTATGTTATTATTCCATGATTTAACTATTCCCATGCTTTAACTTTATGAGCCCCATGTGTTTGATCAAATGCCTAAATGATGAATTTTGCACAATGACTCCTGATCAATCTTTTGAAGCTTTAGTATGTTTTTTTCTATTGGAAATGTTATCGACTCCCGGGGGTTATGAATACCCAAAAACTTAGCTGTTTACTTAGTCTGAGTATTTTCAGAATGGTTTCAGATATATTATAGTACTACCAGTTCAATCATTATATCATGTCAGTAAGCTCAGTTCAGTCTAATAATCAGAGTTCGTCTAGTTGGTAGTAGGATTTAGCACCGAGTTAAGTCAGGGATGGAGGCTCTACTACTAGTTGAGGATGTGACCTTTAGTAGCAGTCCCTAGGTTCAAGAACTATGTAGCCAGCGTAGGTTAGAGATATCTACCTACCAGTTGAGGGTTGACAAAGTGTTTACCTGCTAGATGAGGGTGACATGTATCTTTTAGGGCACCTACCAGTAAAGGGTGACTCGCTATTGTTAGTACACATGGTACAGTACTAATACCCTTCCAACTAGGGTCACAGGTTGGACCCCAATTAGCTTATATTGGGGCATGTCAGTTCGATGATAGCTCTCATAGTTTCAGTCCAGTCTCAGTTCAAAAGTCAATTAAGGTTTGCTTGATTATAGCATACAGTTTATCAGTTAAATCATGTACTCTGATTTTAATATGTTAGTTTATAGGCTATTCCAGTATCATGTTATATGCTTCGTCATGCATTATCAGATATTACAACCTTCACACATACTATGAATCTATCTTATGCTATTTATTCAGTTAGTTATTATTCATGAACACGAGCCCATGCACATCAGCCTAACCTCATTTAGCATACCAGTACATTCAAAGTACTAACCGCATACTCATTAATTATGCTATGATGTCTCATATCATAGGTTCGAATGCTTCAATTCCCGACCACACCTAGATATCCTAACATAATAGTAGTGTGATTCCTCATATTTTGAGGACCTTTTATGTTTTATTTTAGTGTTTCAGTTCCAGTAGTTAGATGGAGTTAGTTGGGTCAATTAGAGGCTTTCAAACATTTTTAGACAGTTAGTCAGTTATCTGTTGTTATTATCAGTCTTTATAGTATCATTTTCAAACATATGTTTTTAGGCACATTAATTTAGAGATAATTTGAATATTTAAAAATTATAGCATATCTAGCTTTGTTTTCACACATGTGTATCCTTTATTACCAGTTTGTCTAGTGCTCACAACAGGTAACAACTCATGGGTTAGCTTGTGTTCACTTGTGACTATAAGCACTATGTGGAATCTAGGGTGTACTCCCGGGGCATTACATTTAAGCATGTCCAAGTATTCTTCATATATGTTTTTCTAGTTTTACCAGAGAAGTTTGAATTAGCTCATCCCTATTGTATTTCTCTCGAGATGAAAAGAGTTTGAAGATTAATATTCTTCTTTACCTTTTTCTTTAGCTGATCAATGTTAGTATTTGAAATAAATTAGGACTAATTTTAAAGAGGTAATTAGTTTCTAAATACTGATGAATTCAGTATTTAGGCTAGCAGGATTTTAAAGAATCCTTACTATTTTTATAGTTTCTCCAATAATTTTTATTTCTTATGTAGTCTTGCTTTTCTTCTCTTGATCCATTAATTAATTGGCATGAAGAGTACAAAGATGAAGCTGTGACATGTTTAAAGATAGCAAGCAAAGATGTGACATGAGTGATTATGGCTTGAGCAATGCCACCAATTTGAAGAAAGCTGAAATTGGAATAGCCATTGCAAATTACATAATGTCGCCTGTAGTGCTTCTCATATAGTCCTAATTTGAACTGTCATAGAGTCCAATACTTGAATTAGTGATATCTTAAAATCCGAGAATTAGCTTAGCAATTTTTTCATCAATATTAATTGTAAATATGCATATTTGTGGTAATGTATCTTCATTATGTTATCTTTTATGGTTTTACTTTGTTACTTTTTTTAACATAAATTTTCGAAGACATATATAAGCTTTATATTTTTTTCTCCATCGATTACTTTTTCATTCTTCTTTTATTATCGAATGACTATGACAATGCATTCAAGAATCAACCAGTTTATAAATTAATATGTTGGGCC
>NW_025893300.1:0-1139 GCF_002878395.1 Capsicum annuum
TAATACTAAGACCACTATTATTGTTATTATTATTATTATATTATCATTATTATTATTATTATTATTATTATTATTATTATTATTATTATTATTATTATTATTAACTACTACAACATATATTACGTATTACTACAATTTTTTTTATCATTATGTTTTTTATTTTTTCATAATATTTAAATCAAATGAACTCAAATATATTTTAAAATATTGAAATAAATAAATTTCTGAATAGTTAGAGTTCATTTAGAACTCATCAATATTAGATTCTTAGTTTCAATCCAATGACAATTTATTTTTAAAAAAAATTTAATATTTTCAGATTCAAATATCTCTAATTTTTTAATTTTTAAATTAAAATAAATTTAATATTTTAATTAAAAAGTTATTATTGCGCTACTATTAAATTTGATATTATTATTATTATTATTATTATTATTAATGGCATATTACTAAGACCACTATTATTATTATTATTATTATTATTATTATTATTATTATTATTATCAACTACTACAACACATATTACGTACTACTACTATTTTTTTATCATTATGTTTTTTATTTTTTCATAATATTTAAATCAAATGAACTCAAATATATTTTAAAATATTGAAAGAAATAAATTTATGAATAGTAGAACTCATCAACATTAGATTCTTAGTTTCAATCTAATGACAATTTCTTTTTTAAAAAAAGTTAATATTTTCAAATTCAAATATCTCTAATTTTTTTATTTTTAAATTAAAATAAATTTAATATTTTAATCCAAAAAATATTATTGCGCTACTATTAAATTTGTTATTATATTATTATTATTATTATTATTATTATTATTATTATTATTATTATTATTATTATTATTATTATTAATGGTATATTACTAAGACCACTATTATCATCATCATCATCATCATCATCATCATCATCGTCATCATCATCGTCGTCATCATCATCATCAACTACTACAACACATATTACGTACTACTACTATTTTTTTTTTTATCATTGTGTTTTTTTTATTTTTCATAATATTTAAATCAAATGAATTCAAATATATTTTAAAATATTGAAAGAAAGAAATTTATGAATAGCTAGAGTTCATTTAGAACTCATCAATATTAGATTCTTAGTTTCAATCT
>NW_025893301.1:0-3440 GCF_002878395.1 Capsicum annuum
TGAGGTAAAATCTGGGTAGTAAATAGAAATTCCCCAAGTTCGAGAGGATTAGGGAATTAAACGCTTAAGTAGGTCGAGAGATATTTAAGAATAAAATCGATAAAGATAGCTTGTTATCCTACCCACCGTGAGAATCTTGAACCACTTTTAGCATCTGTCATGTACCGGAAGCCCCAGTGAACATAATTTTGGTTATTTCATAAACTCTTGATTTACAAACACTGCAACTAGAGTGACCAACAATTATTTGCTAATCATTAAAAACCCCCCACTTTATCTTTTCGCATCATTCATTTGAATTCAACTTGTAGCTATAGTTTCAAACTAGTTTAATCGCCACTCACATTGTTCCTTAAGGATTCGACCCCGACTCCAAAGTTGGGTAAATATATTGACGACGACCGCCATACACTAAATTGATGTGTAAGTTGAGCGTTATCAATTGGGACGATCCCCAACCTCCCTGGCATGCCCTGATCGATGTTCGGCCCACAGCATGCCCGAAACCCGGGCCCTCACCTAAAACTGTGGGATATAGCACACCGATTTGACTTGAAAACACCCCGTTCGCGCCTTTTCGCCCGTTTGTCCACCCAAACGGCCACAGAAATTTAAACGGACCATACTGGGATGATCCCCAACCTCCCTGGCACGCCCCGGTTGATTTTCGGCCCACAGCACGCTCAGACCCCGGGCCCACCCTAGAAACCGTGGGCTATAGCATATCGATTAGGCCTGAAAATGCCCCGTTTGCGCCGTTTCGCCAGTTTGTCCACCCAAATGGCTAGGAAAATTTAAACGGACCATACTGGGATGATCCCCAACCTCCCTGGCACGCCCAGTCAATTTTTGGCCCACAGCACACCCGGACCCCGGGCCTACCCCCAAAATCGTGGGCTATTACAACACACCAATTTGGCCTAAAAATACCCCGTTCACGTCATTTTGCCCGTTTGTCCACCCAAATGGCCACAAAAATTTAAACGGACCACACTGGGATGATCCCCAACCTCCCTGGCACGCCCGGTCGATTTTAGGCCCACAGTACGACCTGACCCCAGGTCCACCCCCAAAACCGTAGGCTATAGCACATTGATTTGGCTCGAAAATACCCCGTTTGCACCATTTCGTTTGTTTGTCCACCCAATTGGCCACGAAAATTTAAACTAACCATACTGAGATGATCCCCAATCTTCTTGGCACGCCCCGATCAATTTTTGGCCCACAGCATGCTCGAACCCCGGGCTCACCCCCAAAACCGTAGGCTATAGAACACCGATTTAGCCCAAAAATACCCCGTTTGCATTTATCGCCCGCTTGTCCACCCAAATAGCCACAAAAATTTAAATGGACTATACTGGGATAATCCCCAACTCCCTGGCATGCCCCGATCGATTTTTTGCCCACAGCACGCCCGAACCCCGGGCTCACCCCCAAAATCGTGGACTATAGCATACCGATTTGGCCCGAAAATGTCCCATTCGCGCCGTTTTGCCCGTTTGTCCACACAAATG
The DNA here is from genome assembly GCF_002878395.1 of Capsicum annuum. Taxonomy (NCBI): domain Eukaryota; kingdom Viridiplantae; phylum Streptophyta; class Magnoliopsida; order Solanales; family Solanaceae; genus Capsicum; species Capsicum annuum. The sequence continues at coordinate 1,515 of NW_025893301.1, forward strand.
GCCACGAAAATTAAAACGGACTACCCTGGGATGATCCCCAACCTCCCTGGCACGCCCCGACCAATTTTTGACCCACGGCACACCCAGACCCCAGGACCACCCCGAAAATCGTGGGCTATAGCACACTAATTTGGCCCGAAAATGCCCCGTTCGTGTCGTTTCATTCGTTTGTCCACCTAAATGGCCACGAAAATTTAAACGAACCATACTGGTACGATCACAACCTCCCTGGCATGCCCCGGTCGATTTTCGGACCACAGCATGCCCGAACCTCGGGCCCACCCCCAAAACCGTAGGCTATAGAACACCGATTTGGCACGAAAATGCCTCGTTCGCGCCATTTCGCCTGCTTGTCCTCCCAAATGGTCATAAAAATTTAAACGGACTATACTGGGACGATCCCCAACTCCCTGGCAAGCCCAAATGATTTTTAGCCCACAGCATGCCCGGACCTCGGGCCCACCGCTAAAACCGTGGGCTGTAGCATATCGATTTGGCCCGAAAATGCCCGTTCGCGCTATTTCACCCGTTTGTCCATCTAAATGGCCACGAAAATTTAAATGGAACACACTGGGATGATCCCCAACCTCCATGGCACGCCCGATCAATTTTTGGCGCACAGCACGCATGGATCCCGAGCCCACCCCCAAAATGCGTTGGCTATAGCACACCGATTTGGCCCAAAAATACCCCGTTCGACTGTTTCGCCCATTTGTCCTAGTAAATGCGGAGGTGTAAATTATTTTAATATAATAAATACATAGAAAAAATCTCAAAAAATTGAGAAAAAAGAAAAATAGAAATGGAGGCTTTAGAAGTATGCCACATCAGCATACTCTAAACCTTCTTTTTATATATATCTATAATCTATAATCTATATCTATATCTATATCTATAATCTATTATATATTAAAAGTGTGAAAACCCTTAGAAATGTGATTAAAACTTTTTGTCCTTCATTAAAACACTGAACAATAGACAAAATAGTCTTTTCACTTTTTTTTAATTATTGTTTAATTTATTTATAATAGTGTCACCTAAAATATATGGTAAAACTTTTTTTTTTCTAAATTAGGAGTTCTAAAATATATGACAAGAGATAGTTTTTATTTTGTAATTGATCTAGGTTAGCTTTTGAATTCACACATATATTCATTATAAGGACAACACTTCGTCCACCAAAATACATACAACCGAATTATTTCTTTTTTTTTTTGGTTGGAATTTTTTCTACCAATTATTGGTTCATTATAGGTGTATTGTTTTCTTGGTAATTAATCCCACATTATTTTTGTCATTGTCAAAAGACTTTCTTTGATTTTTTATATTTGTGTTTATAGTAGTTTGATTTAATGTATACAATATTTATTGGTAAAAATAATTAAATTTTTTATCATATTTATACTTTATTTAGGGTTGAGTGTATTATGGACTCTAAAATAAATATTGTTATTGTGATGTCCATTTATTCTATTGCTATTTGTTATTTTTTATTTTTTTGCTTAATACAGGTGATAAATGTTAGGTCGAACTTTAAGGAATTTCAGTGTAAATATTAAATTTAATTGTATTAATCAGATACCTTGATTATCGTATTGTTCAATTGATATATGTGATTTTTTCTGCTCAGTATAGGTGATAGATAAAAGTTCGATCGAGCTTTAAGGAATTTATGTAAAGGTGAGGTTTAATATTGTTATGATATTTCGATTATTGTATGGTTTGTTACAACACTTATATTAATTTGTATCTAGCTTTTCTTTTTGGGGGAAATTATTTACCCTTTTGAGTAGGGGTCCTTTTTTATTTCCTCAAATTTATCATTATTAATTATATTTATTGTAAAATATTAAGAATTTTAAAACTTAAAATATGATTATATATAATGAATAAAGTGTGCATATTTTCACTTATCATGACAGTGTA
>NW_025893302.1:0-2049 GCF_002878395.1 Capsicum annuum
AAGGCTAAATATATAGAGATTAGGACATTTAGGTGCATAAATCCACCTAAGATCATCACCCCACACTTAAAGACTTGTTCTCCCTCAGACAACTATTTAAATTCATCATCATTTAAGGAAGACTCCAGCATTAACACTACAACAAGCAAGACACTCAAGCTAGCGGTACAATGACTGCACAAATAGCAAATTCTACATTAAGCATGTCATATACAATTGAAAGATCATGAACATTACTTCAAAACACTTTAGCCTCAAGAATTGACACCACCAATTTGGAAATTCATGCATACTACCCAATCAAAGAGATCCTATGCATTACCTAACTCTCATAAAAATGTGGCCTCACCACAATAGTGATTTACCCATATTTACTCTTTACCACAAATACACGAATGAGTATAAGAATTAAATTACACTCACACTCACAAAGAATTCACATTGCATACGATGAACCATAGGCTTTCTCTTAGTGTATTACCTTACTAGTATCAAAATGTTAAGGCTTAAGATCCAATAAGACTTTAAGGGTTGTAATGTAGGCTAAAGGATGAGTAGTAACTATTCTGGCTAGTAATAGTGACTATCTTCCCCAAACGCTTTAATACATCACACATAACATCGAACTCTTCTCTAAATAACCAAACTTTCAGTACCTCTACCTTCACCCATCTCTTTTGTTTTGACCCATATCTTTAAGCTAGTTCACATATATTAAGGAGGGAGTATTATTCATCAACGTATGATCCAATTTTGATCAATCTTCTCTTTTCATTACATTACTCCCAACCATAACACATCAACTTTTTCCACACCAATAGCTACTCTTTTGTGGCTTCACTTTCACCTTTTTCCTTATTATATTCACACTCTTCAACAATATTAATTTTTTAAACTAAATTTCTTTGGAGCTTGATCAAATTATAGTCAATCAAAGAAGGGGATAGGCTACATATGAGACTACCAAATAATATAGTCTAAAGGCTGAACATGGCTAACAAAGATTATGTAATAAAGATTGGCAAAAAGGTTATGCAATATGGCTATCAAAGAAATGCTTATATCATCTCCTAAACTCACACTCTTTATTTCATTTTGCACACACCAGGTAAGTTCTAGACATCAATATGAAATAAGGAATATACAAGAAAGCTCACATCACACATGGCACATGCTTAAATCAAGTAGGATCACTATCAACTCTAAACCAAGATATATCACGAATTCAATGTTAACCTAACATCGGACAAGAGTCATTTCAATGAGCCTAGAAGTCTCAAAAGTAGCCATTCAACATAATCAACATACTTCTTACATTCAAGTCTACTTGCATCATGTAATCACCTATAGAAACTAGCAAGAACATCTCACTTATTTCTAATACAAAAATTTTAAAATTTACTCCTAAACACAAAATAGAAATACTGAATTTAAAATGCACCTCCACGAAAAAACATCGAAAAGAAAAACTAGGGGGTGAGTGAAGTGTGCCCCTACTAGACTGACACCACCAAAAACTAAACAAATTAGGAGAAAATCTTTTTTGTAATTTTTTAAATTTAGACAAAAACTAGAAAAATATATAAAAACAAATCCTATAGTAGCACTTCACCCTAAACTATGGGAAGATTCCCTACCCCATACTTTAAAACATACTTTGTCCCTAAAGTACAATTCATAAGAGAGGATAAGAATACTCCTTGAGGCCTCTAGACCTAGATAGTAGCATCTCATTCATCAAGAAGATCCAATGAACCCCACACCTAGTCTATGCCGTGCTACTTAGCTTATTTTTACTGGTACTCAGACTTTCCATCAACCTATGACTCAACAAAAATAAAAAATATGTGAAATAAAAACTTATATATGAAAAACCTACCTTAACTTGGGTTGCCTCCCAAGCAGCGCCTGATTTAGTGTCGTGGTACGACCTACATCACTATATCAACCATATTCCTTTATCTTTTTTCTCCTACTCGGAGGCCATCTTCTTACTCTTTTCAGATCTTTTGAGTGTGTACTCTCAAGGTCTGCATCTTTGTCAACAAT
>NW_025893303.1:0-8157 GCF_002878395.1 Capsicum annuum
GAAACGGTAATTAGTTATCATTGGTTATTGGAATTTTGTTGTTTATTGTGTTTATATTGATTTAGAGTTTGCGATTTTCCTTCGAAATAAATATCCTCGCCTTTTTCGCAATTAACTCCTGACTAGTTAAAGGGATTTCCTCTGAAATAAAAGGGATTTCAGCCGTATTAATCTTTGACTAATTATTTACCTGGCCAATAATAGTTAGTTAAAATAACGAGCTTTACATTCTCCACGTTTTCTTCAAAAATTAATATTATTTTTCATAAATAGATAAAACTCGAACTTCACTCAGGGATACTTTTTATCAAATATTAACCCATCTGAATAGACTAAATTTTATCAATACTTTGGCTTTTATTTATCCCCTTATTACTAATTTCAATTGTCTAGATTTGACTAAAGAAAAATTCAAACAAAGCTAAACTAAAGAAAAAAGGTACGAAATATACATTCTCATTGTCGTTATTACATACTCATCCTCCTAAAAGTGATAGTATTCTTATCATTATCTTTAATTGTGCTAACAATAGTTACATGTAAATATTTCCATCACTTTACTTTTGAATATCATTCTTTTGAATATATTTTTCTTATATAAGCAAATGAACAACGATTTCTTTCATTACCCAAAACTGACACGTCAATGTATCTCACTCCCTTTTTTAATTTTGTTTATTTTTTGCAAGAAATGCATTGGCATGAATTTATTTTCGAAATGCATAATTTTTATATTAGGGATGTACACGATAATTATAAATAAATTATTTTTACATACTTTTAAAATGATAGTTTTCTTTTATCCGGTAAATAATTTATTTGCACACTTAACTTTATATATCACGAAATTTTATATTCTTGTAAAAATCATAGACCTTAAGTTATTTTTAATATAATAAAATGCTAATGTCAACTTTTTTTTCTTTAAACAACATATGTGTGAGCCCTTTGATGATAAACTACGTTATTATAAGAATGTGTTTATGTACCCTGCGTATTTTCTTTACGTTTGATAAATATGTATAGTCACCACCATTTTAAACAAATAAGAAATTAAAGTTTTTTCCTAACATTTTCCTAAACTAAGTGTAAGGACTATCTTCGGATAGGCTCTGAGGGGTGCCTAACACCTTCCCCTCGAGTAACCAAAACCCTTACTCAGAATCACTAAATATTTTCAAAAGACCAGAATAGAGTTTTCTACATAAAAAATGATTTTTCCTAATTTTCCTAAAAAGTTAGGTGGCAACTCTAAAAATAAATTTTTAATCCCAAGAGTCACGACCTACCATCATACGTTGTGTGCTGTTTTAACCGGTTCGGAATAGGGCGCGACAGAATGGCGACTTCACTGGGGAATTTGTGAACTTAGGTTTTAACCTTAACATGCTTAGTTTATGATTTTTATGCTTTATTATGTTATTTGCTTTACGTATCTTTATATCATGCTCTGTGTGAAAGGACGCAAACCAAATCCAAACTTGCGTTCCTTATTTGTTTGAACAACACTACTTGTTACCGCTTTATCACTTGCATTTTTCTATCGAGTCTTTGGCCGTACACAATTCACACACTCTGGTTCATGCGGGAGGTGTATCTACACTCTCCCAAACCTTCTTTGGATTCCTTAGTTTCAGAGTTGATGCAATTATGTTAGTGTACCTTCTCGAAGCTATTCAGTCCCACTCTCAAACATTTAGAAATTTTTTTTACTCTAGAACTAGGTCATATTGCATAAACCTTAGGCATGACGGTCCAAGGCATCGTCATCTCAATTAGGAAACTACCCTTTTGTCAAAGGTTACAAACCTGTCGACATAGTGTGATGATTGATGTTAACGGTCTAAACTAAAACATATAATGGGTTTGAGATAAACGACTTATCATATCATTTACCTTTTCTTTCAGATGGATGCCAACTAAACCATACTAAACATCCAAATGATTGCCTCAGTCCCCCAAAACTTACAAACCTGGTGGCAAAATATTCAACCCGTGCATGGGGCCAAAGTCAAAGAACACTTAGGCTCTTTGGTGTTCCTCATGGATATTCAGGACAACGAAGCGCTCGTGAAACTATTGGTTGGGTTTTGGGATCCATCCACCGCAATATTTCAGTTTACAGACTTTGAAATCACCCCAACTTCGAAAGACATCAGTAACCTCACGGATTTGTCTCTTGAAGGGAGGCTGCCGTTAGTCCTGTCGGCCATGTCTAACAATGTTTTTTTGCATACTTTGGGTTTACGAGCAGAACGTGCACCGAAGAGCATCAGATACGGTTGGGTTAACTTGGGTTACCTATTTCAAAGATTTGGATATCAAATGAGCTATGACCATCACCGAGAGGACTTCACTTGTAGCAGAACTAGGTGGGAGAGTGTTCGCCATATGGCTTTCACACTTGCCTTACTGGGAATTCTAGTTTTTCCTTGAAGAAGGGGCCATATCAACATTAACTTGATGCCTTTGGTTTTTACCATGTTCACTGATTTTGAGAGACTGACGTTAGTGCCAATCCTGCTGGCAGAATTATTCTGAGCTTTGTTTGCTTGCTCGAGATGGAATGATTTCTTTGGTGGATGTAACTTGCTACTTCAAGTCTGGGCCGTGGAACACTTCTATAAATGGGCGCCAATCGGAGACAACTTAGATGATGTACCCAACATAATACAAAACGATGAACAGAGGTTGAGATTTTTGGAGGCACCACTAGGACCAGAAGAATGGCGGGCTTGTCTGAAGTACCTCACAGGAGATGGCATCCAATGGAAGCTTCTTGGGATCACAGGGAGAACACTGTTGAGAAGGTACACCAGTTATTTTATTGAGATGATTGGATTAGAAGGAATCCAACCGTACGCTCCACTTAGAATTCTACGTCAATTCGGCATAGAACAAAACATCCCTTTATGGTCGCCCATGGATCCAACGGAAATTATTTACGAAAAACAAGTGCCTTGGGACAGAATTACTAAGCTGCAGGAAATGTGGATGAACATACTTTCAGCAAAAATTGGACAAATAATTTAGTGTACCTCAGGGTATTACGCATGAAAAGTAGAAGGTCTAATAACACGACCAAGCTGGGAAAGGATTCCTGGGTTGGTGGACTATGACATTGTGTGTCAGGTGGCGAGGGAAATACTACCTCATATGTATCTTACCACCTCCATGTACCGACAGGTAGTTTCGGGATCGGTAGATGACATGATTCCTCCAGACGATAATGATAATGCGAAAGAAGGCACAAACGAGGAACTAGGCGACCAATCCGTGAGGAATGAAGCCCAGAGTGGCTGATAAATAATCAAGATTTCATGGACTATTTTCTGTGCCCAGGATATGACGATGACGACGGCCCCACTTGGCCTTAGACTTTCTTTCTTGTTGCACTTTTTATATTCCCTGAAAAATCTATATGGCCTACCCCTTGTAAGCCCTTGCGGCATCCTTGTACTTTCTTTCTAAGCTAACTTCGATCTATTTCGATTTAACCATTTGAAGCCTTTGTTTAATGAAAGTCATATTTATTCTCAAATCCGAATGTGTTTAAATAAATTGTTTATCATCAAATTGATTGTAACATATGCCTACCTCTGGCGAAAAGAGGCTCTATATTAGGACGCGTTTGGATGTCGCCAACTTGGCGTATATATATTACTTACTTGTTACGTTTTCATTAATGTCCAAACTAACATAGTTTCCTTTTGCTTTTTCTTTTCTTCCTTTCTTTTGTTTATTAATCCCCGATAAAAAAAAGTTGATATGTGTCGACTGGAAAACTGGCAGAATCCCAATACAACCTTCGATCGAAAGACAAAATGACTAACAGAGATAAGGCCGTGATGATCCCAGCGGATGACACCGAGAGTTCTTAAAGGCCGCCAGATACTCAGAGTGATGATCAGATGGCCAAAATGGCACTAGAAATCGAGGTCCTAAAAGAAGAACTCCGTCAAATACAGGATCTAACCAAGCTTACAATAGCTAGCTTTCCCGTTCAGTTGCAGACTCCAAAAATTGAATTACCTCCAGGAGTTTCCGCTAACCAAGCAAGTATACCACATGCTCATGCCCCACCAGCTCTTCAAAATACTGTCGGAACTACACTTTCTTATTCATTTCCTACCCAGAACTTTACAGTTCTAGTCTATCCAGAAATGCATCACATACCCGAGGCATATGTCACTTGTGAGATACCTATGCCACCTATATATGCTACCGAAGCTCCTGCTTTCGCAACATCTGCGACTCTTAAGGTTCCATATGAGGTTGATCGGTATGCAAAATTGGGAAAAGATGTCCAATCAAGTAAAGAAGGGTCGATAGCAGCCCAGCTTGAGAGTCTAAAGAGAGCATTCAGAAACATGCAAGTCACTAGGAGGACTGAAAAGTTTGGACTACGACGACTTATGCATTCATCCAGACATCGACATACCAGTGGGATACAAACCACCAAAGTTTAATGTGTTTGATGAAAAAGGTGACCCGCATCCACACCTGAGGTCTTACTGCGACAAATTGGTCGGGGTAGGAAGGAACGAGAAGTTAAGAATGAAGTTGTTCATTTGAAGTTTGTCGGGAGAAACTTTGACTTGGTACACCCGACAAGACCCTCGTAAGTGGCGTGAATGGCGGGAAATGGCTGAGGATTTCATAAGTCGCTTCAGATTTAACACTGAGATTGCCCCAGACAGATTCTCATTGGCTACCATACAAAAAAACCATCCGAATCATTTCAAGAATATGCATGGCGATAGAGGACCGAGGCTGTAAGGGTCCAGCCTCCATTGGATGAAAGTGAGCTCTCCAAATATTTTATCCGAGAACAAGAGGGTGTTCACTTTGACAAAATGATGCCGGTGATGGACCAAAAGTTTACAGAATTTGTCAAAATAGAAGATTTCATAGAAGAAGCCATCAAGTCGGGGAAGATCCAATCTATGGTTGCACTGCAAGCTGCAAGTAAGGCCATGTGGACTGGTTCCATTAATGGTAACCGTCAAACCATAATACCGACCTGGAAATTCTTCCCATCATTACCCTAACAACCCCCAAATTATTGTACACGTCCCAGTGTACAATACTCAACCACATTATAATCCACCTCGAGCTCTAACATACCAAAATTCACCAAGACCATACGTCCCTTTCCAAGCTCCAACTCACCAAAATAGACCAGCCTATATGCCCATACCACATCCAAATTTTGAACCCAGAAATACTCGCACCTAGACACCAATTGCAGAACCTTTAGCCTGGTTGTTTGGGAGATTGCGGGCAACTGGTTTGTTGCATCCAATTGAGGGAAAGGCCCCTGATTCGACCTCTCAAAACTTTAATGGTAGCAAACGGTATGCCTATCACTTAGTAGTCCAAGGGCAAGACACGTAAGACTGTTGCAGCTTGAAGAATCAAATTGAGTCTCTGATAAGAAGGGGTATCATCAAATATACTGCCGCAGCTCCCAATATGAACAATAACCACTTGCCAAATTATGGAAATCGGGAAGTCAACATGATTACTCTAGAGAAGGAGTACGATTTGGAAGAAACTATTATGCCCACATAGAACGCAGAGGAGATCGCCACTACATCCCCAGCACAACCATTTATCACAGTTCAGTTGAAGGAGCCTATAACTGTTCAAACCTACCTGTCGAGAGTCATAGTGACCACATCAGCCAGTGAGAGGACCGACTATGACACCAAGGCAGCCCCATGGGACTATCGAGCTGAAGCCAAGGGCAAAATAGTAGATGCTGCTGCGGCTCAAGGGATGACCAGGTCGGGAAGGTGTTATGCGCCAGAGGAACCAAATCGTGGAGTTCTTAGGAAAGATCAAAACCTGAGGAGAAATATCACAGATGCTGAAGCTGCAGAATTTTGGAAGAAGATGCAGCCCAAAGACTATTCAGTCGAGGATCAACTCAAGAAGACACCGACCCACATATCCATCATCTCTTTTCTTATGAGTTCTGAAGCCCATAGAAATTCTTTGATGGAAATATTTTCTGGGATTAGCATACCAAAGGAGACAACTAGTGAAACTTTAGCCGCAACAATCGGGCGAGTGGTAGAGGCAAATAAGGTCTCTTTCCATGATGATGAGTTACCATCAGAAGGGGCTGCACATAACAAAGCGCACCATATTGTGGTCAGATATCATGACAAAATTGTGAACAGGGTCTTAATCGATGGTGGTTCAGGTTGTAATATCTGTCCGTTCTCTACTCTAAGAGATTTAAGTGTGAATATAGAAGACATAAAGGAGAGTTGGGTTAAGGTTAAAGCCTTTGATGGGTCACATTGGAGTGTCATCGGGGAAATTTACTTAACACTGCAGATAGGACTAGTAGAATTTCCTATCCTATTTTAGGTCATGTATGTGTTATCTAGCTACAACCGGTTGTTGGGGAGGCCATGGGTCCACATGGCTAGAGCCATTCCTTCTACTCTCCATCAGTGCGTGAAGTTTGAATGGGGTCGCACAGAAGTTACTGTCCATGGAGAACTCAGTATCCTATTTACTCTGTCAATTCAGTCCTAGTCACCGAGGAGTTAGATGGAGCCACTTTCCATACTCTGGAGATAATGCAAGCTGCAAGGATCAATGAGAATACAATACCAGCTGAAGTGAAAATGTCGAATGCTGAAAAGATAGTTGTATCAAAAATGTTGAAATATGGGTATCAGCCCAAGAAAGGACTAGGACCCATATCCGATGGTATAGTAGAGCTAATCTAATTAAAGCAGTAGAAGGGTACTACAGGGCTTAGATATGAGCCCATTTCTGGAGTAGCTTGCAATAAAGGATTTGGAATAACGATATTTGTGCCAGCTCAAGTCCCAATTTTAGAACAAACAGATGATGAAGATATCACAGAAGGAATAGGAAATTTGTTTGTGCTCGTGATTAAAGAAGAATCAGAGATAGCTTTCAAGAAGCTCACCATCCGTGATGCCGAGCCTGGAGAAGCTTTGCAGAACTGGACCATCAGCCTATCCCTGTTTCATCAAGAGTCTTGGTAGTGTGGGACTGTTGTTGTTTTCTTTTAAAAAAAATTATTTTGTTTGCTTGATCAATTGAGGCTTGAATCAGGCTGAAGCTCTTTTGCCACTTGCCTCTTGTAAAAACCCAATGCTTTTATTAATAAAAGTCCTTATTTTCAAAACTTATTTTCCTATTTTCAATAACTATTTACTTTACTCACTTTTTATACTTTTCAACACAAATGTTAATAAAAATCCTCGTTTCACGATTATTACATGTAATGAATCTGTTGAGCAAAACGCAACCGATGAGCAAGATTATGAGGAGTACGATGAAAGCATGATGTCTGAAACTCTGCCGCAGGAGATCGAGCAACTTGAGAGTCAGAAGAAGCCTAATATCGATGAAACTAAAGTCGTCAATTTTGGTGATAAGGAGACATTAAAGGAAACACGAGTCAGCATACACTTGGAAGATGAAAGGAAGCAGGAATTGATAAGTTTGCTCAAACAATACATCGATGTGTTTGCTTGGTCTTACGATGACATGCCTGATTTGAGCACTGATATCGTCTCACATCAACTGTCGACCAACCCCACATGTCCACCAGTGAAGCAAAAGATGAGGAAATTTAAGCTCGATTTGAGTTTGAGAATCAAGGAGGAGGTGGCCAAGCAAATAGAAGCCAACGTCGTGAGGGTGACAACTTATCCCTCCTGGCTAGCCAATATCGTGCCCGTAACAAAGAAGGATGGAAAGATAAGAATATATGTAGATTATCGGGATCTCAATAAGGCTAGTCAAAAAATGATTTCCCTCTCCCAAATATTCTCATTGATAATTACACGAAATATGAGTTGCTATTATTTATTGATTATTTTGTGGGCTATCGTCAAATTTTGATGGATAAGAATGATGCAGAAAAGACAGCCTTCATCACTTCGTGGGGAGTATACTGCTATAGGTTAATGCCGTTTGGGCTCAAGAATGCCGGTTCAATGTACATGAGGGCCATGACTATTTTTTTCCATGATATGATTCACAAAGAAATCGAAGTGTATGTGGATGATGTCGTCATCAAATCTAAAAGGAGTTCGGACCATTTGGATGATTTACAAAAGTTCTTTGAAAAACTGCGAAGGTACGACCTAAAGTTGAATC
>NW_025893304.1:0-6289 GCF_002878395.1 Capsicum annuum
AAAAAAACAAGTCCAGAAAATAAAAATACTTTGTAAAGAGTTACCAAAATTACAATTTCCAGACGAAAATAAAAAAATTATATATATAGTAGAAAAAGATGCTAGTGAATATAGTAATGGATGAGTACTTAAATATAAATATGAAGAAGATAAATTAGAGCATCATTGTAGATACTACTCAGGTACGTTTAATGAAACGGAAATAAAATGGGAAATAAATAGAAAAGAATTATGTTCATTAAATAAATGTTTATTAGCATTTGAGTCATATATTATATATAACAAATTTATTGTACGAACAAATAATACACAAGTACGTTGGTGGTTAACAAAGAAAATACAAAATTCAGTTACAACGAAAGAAATTTGGAGACTAGTATTAACTATATTAAATTTTACATTTACAATTGAAGTAATTAGTACTAAAAAAAATGTTATTGCAGATTACATATCAAGACAAAGCTACACAGACTGATGTAATAGAAGATGATGTTTTAGAAAAGATACTTAAAACCCTAACTACGCTTTCAATGAAAGTGGACAGTATGGGTAATGAAATAGAAAAGCTAAAGACTAATGAAGTTAAATTGAAGTATAAAGCTATGAATCAGCTAACTCAGCTACAGTGTGTAGAGCTATGTCGATCGGAAGACATTAAACTTCTAGAGCTAAAAGAAGACGCTGGGACACTCCATAAAACCAATAACGTTTATCAATCTACAATTGCAGGTACAAGCAAAGGAGTTAGTGGACAAAGATATCAGAACATGAACATGAATAAGATATTTGAAAAAACATTTATACCAAAAGCACAAAAAGACCCCTTGTACATACCCCATAAATTACCACATATCGAGATAGTTTGAATCAAGATAAAAAAGCTTATAACCATATAGCCCGAGGATATATAGAAAATATCTACAAAGTACAAATTTTTCTAAACCTTAACCCCAGAGCTACAAATATCCAAGAACCAAACACAAACTATATAACCCAAAAATTGCAAGGTTACAACAAGCTAATCGCACTACCCAAAATCAATCCAAGCTTAATAAAAATATGTTTCGACTATAGATTATTAAATACCGTATATACCCAAGATGGAGAAGAACTAACAACTATAGAAGAATTACATAAAGTATTCACCACCTATAAAAGAGTAACCAAAGGAAATCTATTTTATATAAAGTTTTATACTGCACCAGCAGAGATATTATACGACGAGATCAAATCAGTTATACAAGTTGTAAAAATAGGATTAACCAGAGATATGATTATACCGGAAGATATTGTGCAGCAGCCAGAGATACCCAAAATTGAGATACCTAATTTTTATGCAAATAAATGACTTATTGGATTAGCTACAATTATTCAAGAATTAGCAAATAATTACATCAATGGAAACCCAATATAGAGCTATTATTCAAGAGACCATCAAATGATTTATTCAAATTCAAGAGAGCTACGACAAACAGATATGGAAGATGTTAGACAATAGATAATGACGTTACTTACCCCAGAAAAGCAATCTACTGCAAGAGCAATTAGGAAAGGATTTATTTCAGATGGATTATTAATAAGATATTGCAAGATAATTGAACACAAATATCCAGACCATCAATGTTCGAGATGTAATGGAGGAGATAATATTATCCCAGAAGTCCAGCTAGAATAAAAAAAAATCAACCAAGAAGATAAGGACGCCAGCTAGAAGATAAAAATCAACGGAGCAATAATAGAAGAAGACAAAGCATTGAAGATAGGAAAATCACATACGGAGAAAAAACTAAACTTCCTACGTAAATTATTGTAAAGCTTTAATAGCCTTTTTTGACTTTTCTTTTCATTTAATAGGTTTTTGACTTTTTGAACAAAAGACTATTATTAGGTTTTGTATTTTAGTTAACTTTAAGTCTTTTCCTTTTAGAATGTAAAGAGTTTTTGTAAATTAGATAGGATACGTGTAAAGTAGGAAAATTATAGAATACAAGTTTTCTTTATCTTTCTTAGGATTATAAATAGAGAGCATTTGGCTCAATTAAAAGGCAAGACTTTTATGTGTTGAAAGCAAGCCTCTTCCTTTGTAAAACAAAAAACTTTTGAATATTTAATAAAAAACAGATATATTTCTAAGGAAAAGCTATGGATGAACAAAGGTCAGAATTATCAAACCTGCCAGAACAGGTATATTTATTTATGATTATGAATAACTAAATTCATAAATTCCTGACAATCATTATATGATAAAATAAGTTCATGTTAGTTACTTTATAGTAGAATTATTCGAAAAATAGCATGTTAAGAAGTTTATTAGCAAAGTGGAAAAAGAGAAAAATCTCTAAGAACTATGTCATCCTAAAGGTGAAATCGGTGAGGCAAGAAAGCCGTGATAGATGAGTAGCCAGAGTAGAGGCGCTGTTTAAGAAAAAAGTATCCAGATTACCATACTAATAGTGACCGAAGAACATGTTATTTAAGAATAATCTAGTATATAGTAATCTAAAATGATCATATTGTGTTATGTGTATGATTGAAGAAAATATTTTGAAAAAGCATCATATAAAAAATGAATACTTATTTATCAGACGAAATGGTAGATAAATTTAAAAGACTTGTTTTGTATGTACTTAAGGATATAGAAATTGTTAAGAAAAGTCATATTGGAAAAAATATTTGATAAATATTTTATGACTAGAATAAATTACATACCTCACCTACCTAACTACTCTTATAAATACTTACATACCAAATGTACACATCAACCATGATAAATTACGAATATTGAAAAATGGATATGAAAAATATACAATTAATAGAAAAACTAATGAAAAATTTAGAAAAATATATGAGAACCAAAGATATAAAATATATAGAATACCTTAATGAAAATATAGAGGAATTAATAAGATTAAAACAAACAACTAAAGAATATTATGAAAAGGCATTTAATTAACCCACCTAAATGACAGATAATTTTGAAGTACTAGTTTTATACATACTTAGAGATATAGAAATTATAGACGTAAAGAAAATAATATGGGAAAAAATATTTAACATTGAAGATGAAGAGTTGGATACAAATCAGATAGAAGACGAGTTAGGAGAAATATGCTTAAGTGATGACAATCACTATTACTACCTAGACAATTATTTAGATGGATATTATACAGATTAAGAAATGCTAAAATATATTCAAAGAGTTAGAGAAAAACAAAGTTGGCTATACGAAGAAATTAATTATCGAAACCAGCTTAGAAAAGAAAGAAAGCAATTAAAAGAAAGATTAATTTGGATAAATAAAATTATAAAACAACTAGAATTAAAAGACAATTTAGAATATAATTTAGACATGGAATTAGTCATAGATGAAAAAGACAGGATAATTAACGAAATAGATAACCTAGAATTTAATATCAGATATAGTACAATTAGAATAAATTATTATAAAGAAATTTGCAGTACCACAACTACTTTAGGATAAAATGATAGACTGTGAGTATTTAAAATATTGGAGACAAGATATGGAAGAAATCAGATTAACAGAAATACTTATGAAAGAGAATTTAATTGAATATTTTAGAACAAAAGATATAGAATATTTAGAATACCTCCAAAACAATATACAAGAATTACAAAGACTAAGAGAAAAAATTAAAAATATTAGAGTAAAGCATTTAATCAAATACCATTTAATCATCCCAAGATATGAACATTAATAAAATTAAAATAAATACACTAAAAATAAAAATGTTTAGAGAAGTTAAAAAATATCCAAGCATAAATAAAAATAATAGATCTAATTATCTATTTGTTTACCCAATTTATCCGCACCCCTATAAATGGTATCACCGTTCAACTTTACTCCAAGGCACAAAGATTCAGTTTTGGTATCTGATTTCACCTTAAAAAGCTCTCACCAAGAGCGAATACACAAACCAAATAGAACTGCTTCTAATCTTGAACCTTGAGTGGGTGAAAATAACTACTCAAATTATTGTTGAATTTGATATTACCTGTAATATAAAACTAAAATAGAAAATTTGTAAACATCAGTTATAAAACTTGTAGTAGTGATTTTACTTCTCTCTAATCTTCATTGTTCTGCCTTCTTGTCTATTTTACTTCTACTTTGTCAAAGTTTATGGTCCTTTTTCCCATGGGTGGTATATCTTGAAAACTTGTAATTAAGAAATCAATTGCAAAAGAGAAAACTAGGTTAGTGAAAAAATCAACAGGAGTATTTCCTTCCCAAAGGGAAAGTTGTACTCCTGTTGTTACTGAATGAATTAATTTCTTGTGTAGTTCACTTCCATCACCATATTCTAAGAGGTTTTCCATCTTCCTTCTAGTATTTGAACCAAGACCAATGAACTAGATTTAATAATTATGAGTCCAATATGATTTTACTTGCAGTATTCCAAACCCTATCTAATAGCTCTTGCCTTTGCCACCACATTTGTTGTATCCGAAATCCTAATACCTTTAGCAACTACAAGCTGACCAGCTGAATTTCTAATAAAAAATATTGTTGAGCTAAGGCCAGGATTTCCTTAGAACCACTATTTGTATTACATTTAAACCAATTAATAGGAGAGGAGTGCCATTTAACTATTCTGAAATTTCTTGAAGTCCTATAACCTTCCCAAGCAGCCATCATTTTAGGCCATGAATCTTCTCTACTGCTCTTGGTTTTTCATTTAATATATCTCTTTATGGTGCCATTAATATCCCTAAAAGGCTTGCCAGTAGAGTACTTACCTCCATGAAAAATGGAGTTCCTTCTTTTACTAATAAACCATAAAATTATCATTGGAACCACCTTTGACAAGGTCTTTTACCTAGCATTACCTTGAGTACTCCACCATCTCCAATTGTTAGGTTTCAAGAAGGCACTGTGATATATAGCAGCAGCTTTTGAATAGTAATCCCACACTGATTTTGAATCATCACGTGCAAGAAAAGATGTTCAATTGTTTCTCTTTCTGGAATTGAGCAGCACTTACGTCAGGTGATTCATTAGGATTCCAAGAGTATATAGGATGAGAAATAGCAGCTTTTCCTAGCCACACCCTCGAAGCCAGAAAAGAAATTTTGAAAGGCGAACCTGAACACCAAAGGTGACTAGGTCTTCATCAACCTCTTCCATCTTTCTCATAAGTTTCTATGCAATATTGACTGTGAAGCTATCATAGCTAGTCAAGGTCCACCACTATGTATCTCCTTCATCTTGAAGCTGGGGGGTGCTGATATTATTCCTAATGTGATCTACCACATAATTAGGGACTCTATCCTGTATTGATAAAAAATTCTAGCCTGCATCAGTTGAGAACTCATCAATGTCTTTCATCTCATGGAAAGTGTCGTAATTAGAGGGGTGTCAAAAAACGGGTCCAAGATTGGCCCAATTATCAACCCAACTCTTGATGATCCCCCTTTAGGTTCCCACCATAGAAATTGTTTCACTATGTTCTTGTTTTCCAGTATGGTTTTCCATACTTGAGAGCCTCCATTCCACTCCACACGTCCTAGAACCTATCTTTTATAGTATTTATTCCATACAAAGTTGCACGACAAACTATTTTGTGTCCTCAATCCCCACCACAATTTAGAAACATAGTCTTTGACACATTAAACATTGACTTAAATCAAAGACCCCTTCATTCGTAGGAATACAAACATTCGTCCAGACAGACTAGTGCTTGCTTCTTCCTACCTTCCAAACCTAAAGCTTTCCTTTAACCTTCCCCAGAAGATCTATATACTTCTATCTTTTCTTTTGTGAGTAATTGGACACCTCAAGTATTTCATTGGGAAGTTACTTCTAGTCATTCCAGTTATCTTCCCAACATGTGAATCAATGGCCCTTGGTGTACTTTGATACATATAATTAAAAACTTTTACCTTTGTTGACTTTATGCCCTGATTGCTACTCACAATCCCATAAGGTAGACATAATCTTTTCTAAAAAATAAGCATTAGTAGAAGCAAAGACTGTTGTACCATCTGTATAATCTATGTGATTCAGCTTAGAACTTCATTTAGGCATACTAAATCCCACAAAAAGGTTGTTCCCAATTAAAGAGTTCAAGGCTCTTGAAAGGACCTCAGAAGAGAGGATAAATAAATCTAGGGATAGAGGGTCCCTTGCTTAACACCTCTTGTTGAGTGAAAGAAAACATGAGATTGTCTATTAATCAATACTGAATAAATAGTTATTAGAGATTAATCTCCAAATTAAACCAATAAATATATTTGAGAAGCCCATCTTCCTCAACACTACAAGAAAAAA